>NW_027225060.1:0-29514 GCF_041296235.1 Equus asinus
CTCGTGCCCGGGGTGGTTCTGACGGGTCCCCGGATCTGATCTCCGAGGAGCACCTTCTGCGGGGAGAAGCGGGACTGCGTCCCTGTCAGTTTCCCGGAGCGCGGGACCGGAGCCTTGCCCCGAAACGCAGGCTCAGGAGACCGAAGTCCTGAGCTGAAACCCAAGGGGCGCCGTCTCCCGCGAGTGACGTGCCCTCCCTGAGCTGCGCTTTCCTCCTCTGGTGCGAGGGGGTCCTGGCGTTCGTGCCTCCTTGCGGGGGCGAGTGCTGGTGAGAACGCAAGCGGGAAATACGGAGCAGACCGCTCAGCACGGAGCGCGGCCTCGGTGGGGGGCCCGGGCCTCGGCCGCCGTCCTTCCCCACGAGCCTACTTCTTGCCGCCGAGGCTCATCCAGCACCCAGGGATCGATCGCCTGGCTGCTTCGGCCAGACACTCTCCTAGGTGCTGGCCACCCAGCAGCCGAGAACGCGGGTGCCAATCTCGGCCTCCGGGGCGTTCGCCTCCTCGCCTCTGGGGCCGCAAGACCAGCGGTGTGCCTACGCATGCCGGCCAGAGGTGGCAGAACCTGACGAGGACACGTGCCGTGGAAAAATGGAGAGCTTGGCGCCCCGGAGGGCCTCGTCGGACGTCTGTGGATGGCCGTCGCTCTCTTTGCCGAAGCCCGCCCCCTGCCCATCTTCTCTCGTCCCAGGGTCCCCTTTCCAGTGGGACGCAAGAAGGCCCACAGGGCCCAAACGCTGGAGACGGGCAGCGCACACAGCGCGCCCTGGGTCCCGGGGGGTGCGGCGGGAAAGCCTTGCGGCACAGAACCCTGAAGCCCAGAGGTCTCGAGACAGGGAGAGCCGGGACGTCGGCAGGCACCGACGGGCCTTCGGACGCGACTCTTCCTCCCCGTCATCACACCGTGCTGCTCCTCCCTCCGTCCTGGGCGCGAGCGCGCTCTTGGGAAGACGGAGGCGCCTTCGTCGGTGACCTAGCGGGCGGGAGATCCCGGGCAACGTCCCCAGCGGCACTTGAGCAGAACGGGGACGCTGCGGTCGGTCGTCGGGGAGGGGCTTCTACATGTCTGGTAGATGGAGCTGCTTTCTCGTGCCAAGTTCTCTGGGCCCTGACTTTTCTGCCTGCTCCTTCTATCAACTCAGTAAGGTCGGGGGTGCCCGGCAGAAAGAGGAAAAGAGCCAGAGCGAAGAAGCGGAGAGAAAGGAACACACAAACCCGGACGCACACACACACACAGGCACACAGACACACAGGCGCGCGCGCGCGCGCGCACACACACACACACACACACACACACACGCCTACACACCCACTCGCACAACCCGCACAAGCACACGCACACGCAAGCGCAGACAGAGCGCGCCAGCGAGCTCCGGTGCCTGCCTGTGGTTCCTGGGCGATGGCGGGGCAGCGATGCCGGGAGCCCGGGACTCCTGAGAGCCTGTCTGCGCGGCCTAGGGCCCCAGGGGTGATCGCCAGCCCCGGGGCCCCTGCCTCCTGGCCCGGGCCCAGCTCCAGCACCACCGCCCTCCTGGGGGGGAAGCGAGCTCTTGGGCAGAGCCTCTCTGGGTCAGGGTGGGTGTCTGTCTAGGTCCGTGTCTTGGATCCTCTCCGTGTCGCCGTTTCTCTGTTTCTCCGTGTCTCTGTCTCTGTCTCTGTCTCTGGGTCTCTGGGCTGGCGCCAGCAGGAGCTGTCCAGGGTCCCCGCGAGGGGCGGGTTGGGGGCGGGGTGCCGGTCTCCTGGGCGGCGCTGGCGGGGGGGAAGTGTGGCCGCCCCGCCTCCCCGCTCCCTCAGGGGCAGCGCGGCGGGCTTCCGCTGACGCCCTCTGGTCGCGCCGGTGGCTCCGCCTGGGTTTGGGCAAGTCGGGGCCCGGCCGGCGCCGCAGAGGTCAGGGCTCCCGCTGGGAGGCCCCTCGGGCCGGAGGGGACTCAGAGGAGCACGGGCCCGGCGGCCCGACGCCCCGACGCCTCGGGCCAAGTGCCCCGCGCCACCCCCCTCCCAGCAGCCGCATCTCCTGCGACCCATCGCCGGATCCGAGCGGCCAGGGCGGCCTGGAGTGTTCCCGGGCCGCGAGGGGAGAGCGCCCAGCCAGGCGCCCCGCCCCCATCCCCGCCCCCACCGCCGCCCCCACCACCCCTCGTTTCCCACCGCCGCCCGCCCCGCCCCGCCTCCTCGCACCCCGGGCTGCTCCAGGCCTCCGCGCCCTGGGAGGGCAGCAGGGCGGGGCAGCGCAGGGTTTGGCTGGCCCGCTGGCCGCGCCCGAGGCGGCCGCGGCGGGAGGCAGCAGCGGGAGGAAGGCGGCAGGCCGGGCGCGGGCGCAGGGGGCGCCGGCGGCGGGTGCGCGTCACAGAGGCCTGGGCGCGCGCGAGCCGCGGGCCGGGCGACGCGGCGCGGCTTCTTAGGGGCGCCGGCGGCAGGCGCCAGCGTCTACGGCCATACCACCCTGAACGCGCCCGATCTCGTCTGATCTCGGAAGCTAAGCAGGGTCGGGCCTGGTTAGTACTTGGATGGGAGACCGCCTGGGAATACCGGGTGCTGTAGGCTTTTGCCTCCCTCGCCTTTTGCCGCCGGCCGGGCGCGGCTCCCTCCGCGCTCCTGCCGCCCCTCCTCCGTCCTGCGGCCTCCGGCCTCCGTCCTCCGCGGACGCCCCCCACCCCTCCAGCCAGCCCGACCCCCCCCACCCTCCCCCTCCCCTCCCGCCCCCCTCCGCACCGCGGGCCCGCCGGCGCCGCCCATGGGCAGGGCCCAACCCCTCCCCGCCACAGCCCAACCCTTCCAGCTCGCGGCCCCACCCGAACCCAGGGCCAATCGGGGCCAGCCCGGCGGGACCGGGACCGGGACCGGGACCGGGACCGGGACCGGGACCCCGACGCCGCACACGCCGCCGGCCGGCTCCCTCTGGCCTCGGCCTCTTCCCACCCGCTCGGCTCCCGCTCCGGTGACACCCCAGCCCTTCCCTCGGCGCCCCGCCCCCGCCGCCCCAGCCGCCGGGTAGAGTCGTCCTGTCAGGTGGAACGGATTCCACGGCGGTGCCGGGAGGCCCAAACGGGTCCCAAAGCGACCAGCCCCGCCCACCGAGGAAAGGCACCTGGTCAGGCTTTTCCAGACACCGCCCGCTTCTCCAAGGACAGGGCGGACTGGGTTAGAGAGGAGCGTCTCGGGCACCTCACCCAAGACGGGATGGCTTCTGCCTTTGCTGGCGTCTCTGCCGCTGCAGGTCATCTTCTAAAACCTGGTACCCGCTTGCTTGTCCTTGAGAGGCTCATTCACAATCAACACTCCTTTCCCGACCTAAGTTTGTCCCTGTCAGTTTGTCTCGCTTTTCCTTCCAGAAGCCCCCTTCCCGGGGTGGGGGGGAGGGGGGGAGGTGGTGGTGGTGGGGGGGGGTAGGGGGGTGGGTGGGTCTGAGTTTCAAGCTCCACCTGACTAGGATCCCATTCTGCTTTCGCCTTCGGGCGGTCCTGCCTCGCTTGGAAACGCTGCTACGTTGCTCCTGGTGGATGAGCTTGCGTTCGTTTTGAGTTTGAGAACGCTGGATGCAAAGACGAGGAGTCTTGATGGCTGAGGCTTTTGGTGTCCCCTCACTCGGGGGCCTCCCTCTCTTCCCGCCTCCCCCCGCCTCCCCACCCACCCCCTCACACCCGACCCCTACCACCCCAGGGCCCCGGCCGGGCCCCGCCCCTCCAGGCCGCATCTGTCAGAGGGAGTTGAAAAGCCTCCTGACAGGACACGTCCTCCCTCAGCAGCCAGCCCTTCCTGGCTCCCTGGCTTCAGCTTTCCGTTCGCGTGGCTCGGGCAGCCTTTCGCATCTTCTTTGCACCTGCCTGTGTTTGCAACAGAGGACCGTGGCCAAGGGATCCAGGAAACCGGGAGGAGAGCTGGCTTCCGGGGAGGCGAATGGGAAGGACAGGGAGGCAGAGAGGGAGCCTTGCCTCAGAGAACGGACTTTGAACCCCCGAAGGGAAAAGTCCTCCAGATAAATCACGTCTTCCCCACCGAATCCAAGAGCCATACTCGCTCGCTGTGGAAAAATGGGGACATCCCGGTCAAAGCAGGACGAGAGAGGACCCAAAGCTCCCTCCTCTCCCCGTTCAGCCATCGTCGTCCTGGGAGGGAGTCTCTTCGCGGTTCGCTTCTCCTGCCGGCCCCGTTTCCCCTCCTGCCAACCCAGCGCCTCTATCGCCTGCTCCTCGCTTCCTCGGGCTGCGGGCTGCGGGCTGCGGGATGGGGGAGGGGGGGGGTGCGGTGCGCGTCGCTCCCTGCCAGCTCGTGCCCGGGGTGGTTCTGACGGGTCCCCGGATCTGATCTCCGAGGAGCACCTTCTGCGGGGAGAAGCGGGACTGCGTCCCTGTCAGTTTCCCGGAGCGCGGGACCGGAGCCTTGCCCCGAAACGCAGGCTCGGGAGACCGAAGTCCTGAGCTGAAACCCAAGGGGCGCCGTCTCCCGCGAGTGACGTGCCCTCCCTGAGCTGCGCTTTCCTCCTCTGGTGCGAGGGGGTCCTGGCGTTCGTGCCTCCTTGCGGGGGCGAGTGCTGGTGAGAACGCAAGCGGGAAATACGGAGCAGACCGCTCAGCACGGAGCGCGGCCTCGGTGGGGGCCCGGGCCTCGGCCGCCGTCCTTCCCCACGAGCCTACTTCTTGCCGCCGAGGCTCATCCAGCACCCAGGGATCGATCGCCTGGCTGCTTCCGGCCAGACACTCTCCTAGGTGCTGGCCACCCAGCAGCCGAGAACGCGGGTGCCAATCTCGGCCTCCGGGGCGTTCGCCTCCTCGCCTCTGGGGCCGCAAGACCAGCGGTGTGCCTACGCATGCCGGCCAGAGGTGGCAGAACCTGACGAGGACACGTGCCGTGGAAAATGGAGAGCTTGGCGCCCCGGAGGGCCTCGTCGGACGTCTGTGGATGGCCGTCGCTCTCTTTGCCGAAGCCCGCCCCCTGCCCATCTTCTCTCCGTCCCAGGGTCCCCTTTCCAGTGGGACGCAAGAAGGCCCACAGGGCCCAAACGCTGGAGACGGGCAGCGCACACAGCGCGCCCTGGGTCCCGGGGGGTGCGGCGGGAAAGCCTTGCGGCACAGAACCCTGAAGCCCAGAGGTCTCGAGACAGGGAGAGCCGGGACGTCGGCAGGCACCGACGGGCCTTCGGACGCGACTCTTCCTCCCCGTCATCACACCGTGCTGCTCCTCCCTCCGTCCTGGGCGCGAGCGCGCTCTTGGGAAGACGGAGGCGCCTTCGTCGGTGACCTAGCGGGCGGGAGATCCCGGGCAACGTCCCCAGCGGCACTTGAGCAGAACGGGGACGCTGCGGTCGGTCGTCGGGGAGGGGCTTCTACATGTCTGGTAGATGGAGCTGCTTTCTCGTGCCAAGTTCTCTGGGCCCTGACTTTTCTGCCTGCTCCTTCTATCAACTCAGTAAGGTCGGGGGTGCCCGGCAGAAAGAGGAAAAGAGCCAGAGCGAAGAAGCGGAGAGAAAGGAACACACAAACCCGGACGCACACACACACACAGGCACACAGACACACAGGCGCGCGCGCGCGCGCGCGCACACACACACACACACACACACACACACGCCTACACACCCACTCGCACAACCCGCACAAGCACACGCACACGCAAGCGCAGACAGAGCGCGCCAGCGAGCTCCGGTGCCTGCCTGTGGTTCCTGGGCGATGGCGGGGCAGCGATGCCGGGAGCCCGGGACTCCTGAGAGCCTGTCTGCGCGGCCTAGGGCCCCAGGGGTGATCGCCAGCCCCGGGGCCCCTGCCTCCTGGCCCGGGCCCAGCTCCAGCACCACCGCCCTCCTGGGGGGGAAGCGAGCTCTTGGGCAGAGCCTCTCTGGGTCAGGGTGGGTGTCTGTCTAGGTCCGTGTCTTGGATCCTCTCCGTGTCGCCGTTTCTCTGTTTCTCCGTGTCTCTGTCTCTGTCTCTGTCTCTGGGTCTCTGGGCTGGCGCCAGCAGGAGCTGTCCAGGGTCCCCGCGAGGGGCGGGTTGGGGGCGGGGTGCCGGTCTCCTGGGCGGCGCTGGCGGGGGGGAAGTGTGGCCGCCCCGCCTCCCCGCTCCCTCAGGGGCAGCGCGGCGGGCTTCCGCTGACGCCCTCTGGTCGCGCCGGTGGCTCCGCCTGGGTTTGGGCAAGTCGGGGCCCGGCCGGCGCCGCAGAGGTCAGGGCTCCCGCTGGGAGGCCCCTCGGGCCGGAGGGGACTCAGAGGAGCACGGGCCCGGCGGCCCGACGCCCCGACGCCTCGGGCCAAGTGCCCCGCGCCACCCCCCTCCCAGCAGCCGCATCTCCTGCGACCCATCGCCGGATCCGAGCGGCCAGGGCGGCCTGGAGTGTTCCCGGGCCGCGAGGGGAGAGCGCCCAGCCAGGCGCCCCGCCCCCATCCCCGCCCCCACCGCCGCCCCCACCACCCCTCGTTTCCCACCGCCGCCCGCCCCGCCCCGCCTCCTCGCACCCCGGGCTGCTCCAGGCCTCCGCGCCCTGGGAGGGCAGCAGGGCGGGGCAGCGCAGGGTTTGGCTGGCCCGCTGGCCGCGCCCGAGGCGGCCGCGGCGGGAGGCAGCAGCGGGAGGAAGGCGGCAGGCCGGGCGCGGGCGCAGGGGGCGCCGGCGGCGGGTGCGCGTCACAGAGGCCTGGGCGCGCGCGAGCCGCGGGCCGGGCGACGCGGCGCGGCTTCTTAGGGGCGCCGGCGGCAGGCGCCAGCGTCTACGGCCATACCACCCTGAACGCGCCCGATCTCGTCTGATCTCGGAAGCTAAGCAGGGTCGGGCCTGGTTAGTACTTGGATGGGAGACCGCCTGGGAATACCGGGTGCTGTAGGCTTTTGCCTCCCTCGCCTTTTGCCGCCGGCCGGGCGCGGCTCCCTCCGCGCTCCTGCCGCCCCTCCTCCGTCCTGCGGCCTCCGGCCTCCGTCCTCCGCGGACGCCCCCCACCCCTCCAGCCAGCCCGACCCCCCCCACCCTCCCCCTCCCCTCCCGCCCCCCTCCGCACCGCGGGCCCGCCGGCGCCGCCCATGGGCAGGGCCCAACCCCTCCCCGCCACAGCCCAACCCTTCCAGCTCGCGGCCCCACCCGAACCCAGGGCCAATCGGGGCCAGCCCGGCGGGACCGGGACCGGGACCGGGACCGGGACCCCGACGCCGCACACGCCGCCGGCCGGCTCCCTCTGGCCTCGGCCTCTTCCCACCCGCTCGGCTCCCGCTCCGGTGACACCCCAGCCCTTCCCTCGGCGCCCCGCCCCCGCCGCCCCAGCCGCCGGGTAGAGTCGTCCTGTCAGGTGGAACGGATTCCACGGCGGTGCCGGGAGGCCCAAACGGGTCCCAAAGCGACCAGCCCCGCCCACCGAGGAAAGGCACCTGGTCAGGCTTTTCCAGACACCGCCCGCTTCTCCAAGGACAGGGCGGACTGGGTTAGAGAGGAGCGTCTCGGGCACCTCACCCAAGACGGGATGGCTTCTGCCTTTGCTGGCGTCTCTGCCGCTGCAGGTCATCTTCTAAAACCTGGTACCCGCTTGCTTGTCCTTGAGAGGCTCATTCACAATCAACACTCCTTTCCCGACCTAAGTTTGTCCCTGTCAGTTTGTCTCGCTTTTCCTTCCAGAAGCCCCCTTCCCGGGGTGGGGGGGAGGGGGGGAGGTGGTGGTGGTGGGGGGGGGGTAGGGGGGTGGGTGGGTCTGAGTTTCAAGCTCCACCTGACTAGGATCCCATTCTGCTTTCGCCTTCGGGCGGTCCTGCCTCGCTTGGAAACGCTGCTACGTTGCTCCTGGTGGATGAGCTTGCGTTCGTTTTGAGTTTGAGAACGCTGGATGCAAAGACGAGGAGTCTTGATGGCTGAGGCTTTTGGTGTCCCCTCACTCGGGGGCCTCCCTCTCTTCCCGCCTCCCCCCGCCTCCCCACCCACCCCCTCACACCCGACCCCTACCACCCCAGGGCCCCGGCCGGGCCCCGCCCCTCCAGGCCGCATCTGTCAGAGGGAGTTGAAAAGCCTCCTGACAGGACACGTCCTCCCTCAGCAGCCAGCCCTTCCTGGCTCCCTGGCTTCAGCTTTCCGTTCGCGTGGCTCGGGCAGCCTTTCGCATCTTCTTTGCACCTGCCTGTGTTTGCAACAGAGGACCGTGGCCAAGGGATCCAGGAAACCGGGAGGAGAGCTGGCTTCCGGGGAGGCGAATGGGAAGGACAGGGAGGCAGAGAGGGAGCCTTGCCTCAGAGAACGGACTTTGAACCCCCGAAGGGAAAAGTCCTCCAGATAAATCACGTCTTCCCCACCGAATCCAAGAGCCATACTCGCTCGCTGTGGAAAAATGGGGACATCCCGGTCAAAGCAGGACGAGAGAGGACCCAAAGCTCCCTCCTCTCCCCGTTCAGCCATCGTCGTCCTGGGAGGGAGTCTCTTCGCGGTTCGCTTCTCCTGCCGGCCCCGTTTCCCCTCCTGCCAACCCAGCGCCTCTATCGCCTGCTCCTCGCTTCCTCGGGCTGCGGGCTGCGGGCTGCGGGATGGGGGAGGGGGGGGGTGCGGTGCGCGTCGCTCCCTGCCAGCTCGTGCCCGGGGTGGTTCTGACGGGTCCCCGGATCTGATCTCCGAGGAGCACCTTCTGCGGGGAGAAGCGGGACTGCGTCCCTGTCAGTTTCCCGGAGCGCGGGACCGGAGCCTTGCCCCGAAACGCAGGCTCGGGAGACCGAAGTCCTGAGCTGAAACCCAAGGGGCGCCGTCTCCCGCGAGTGACGTGCCCTCCCTGAGCTGCGCTTTCCTCCTCTGGTGCGAGGGGGTCCTGGCGTTCGTGCCTCCTTGCGGGGGCGAGTGCTGGTGAGAACGCAAGCGGGAAATACGGAGCAGACCGCTCAGCACGGAGCGCGGCCTCGGTGGGGGCCCGGGCCTCGGCCGCCGTCCTTCCCCACGAGCCTACTTCTTGCCGCCGAGGCTCATCCAGCACCCAGGGATCGATCGCCTGGCTGCTTCCGGCCAGACACTCTCCTAGGTGCTGGCCACCCAGCAGCCGAGAACGCGGGTGCCAATCTCGGCCTCCGGGGCGTTCGCCTCCTCGCCTCTGGGGCCGCAAGACCAGCGGTGTGCCTACGCATGCCGGCCAGAGGTGGCAGAACCTGACGAGGACACGTGCCGTGGAAAATGGAGAGCTTGGCGCCCCGGAGGGCCTCGTCGGACGTCTGTGGATGGCCGTCGCTCTCTTTGCCGAAGCCCGCCCCCTGCCCATCTTCTCTCCGTCCCAGGGTCCCCTTTCCAGTGGGACGCAAGAAGGCCCACAGGGCCCAAACGCTGGAGACGGGCAGCGCACACAGCGCGCCCTGGGTCCCGGGGGGTGCGGCGGGAAAGCCTTGCGGCACAGAACCCTGAAGCCCAGAGGTCTCGAGACAGGGAGAGCCGGGACGTCGGCAGGCACCGACGGGCCTTCGGACGCGACTCTTCCTCCCCGTCATCACACCGTGCTGCTCCTCCCTCCGTCCTGGGCGCGAGCGCGCTCTTGGGAAGACGGAGGCGCCTTCGTCGGTGACCTAGCGGGCGGGAGATCCCGGGCAACGTCCCCAGCGGCACTTGAGCAGAACGGGGACGCTGCGGTCGGTCGTCGGGGAGGGGCTTCTACATGTCTGGTAGATGGAGCTGCTTTCTCGTGCCAAGTTCTCTGGGCCCTGACTTTTCTGCCTGCTCCTTCTATCAACTCAGTAAGGTCGGGGGTGCCCGGCAGAAAGAGGAAAAGAGCCAGAGCGAAGAAGCGGAGAGAAAGGAACACACAAACCCGGACGCACACACACACACAGGCACACAGACACACAGGCGCGCGCGCGCGCGCGCACACACACACACACACACACACACACACGCCTACACACCCACTCGCACAACCCGCACAAGCACACGCACACGCAAGCGCAGACAGAGCGCGCCAGCGAGCTCCGGTGCCTGCCTGTGGTTCCTGGGCGATGGCGGGGCAGCGATGCCGGGAGCCCGGGACTCCTGAGAGCCTGTCTGCGCGGCCTAGGGCCCCAGGGGTGATCGCCAGCCCCGGGGCCCCTGCCTCCTGGCCCGGGCCCAGCTCCAGCACCACCGCCCTCCTGGGGGGGAAGCGAGCTCTTGGGCAGAGCCTCTCTGGGTCAGGGTGGGTGTCTGTCTAGGTCCGTGTCTTGGATCCTCTCCGTGTCGCCGTTTCTCTGTTTCTCCGTGTCTCTGTCTCTGTCTCTGTCTCTGGGTCTCTGGGCTGGCGCCAGCAGGAGCTGTCCAGGGTCCCCGCGAGGGGCGGGTTGGGGGCGGGGTGCCGGTCTCCTGGGCGGCGCTGGCGGGGGGGAAGTGTGGCCGCCCCGCCTCCCCGCTCCCTCAGGGGCAGCGCGGCGGGCTTCCGCTGACGCCCTCTGGTCGCGCCGGTGGCTCCGCCTGGGTTTGGGCAAGTCGGGGCCCGGCCGGCGCCGCAGAGGTCAGGGCTCCCGCTGGGAGGCCCCTCGGGCCGGAGGGGACTCAGAGGAGCACGGGCCCGGCGGCCCGACGCCCCGACGCCTCGGGCCAAGTGCCCCGCGCCACCCCCCTCCCAGCAGCCGCATCTCCTGCGACCCATCGCCGGATCCGAGCGGCCAGGGCGGCCTGGAGTGTTCCCGGGCCGCGAGGGGAGAGCGCCCAGCCAGGCGCCCCGCCCCCATCCCCGCCCCCACCGCCGCCCCCACCACCCCTCGTTTCCCACCGCCGCCCGCCCCGCCCCGCCTCCTCGCACCCCGGGCTGCTCCAGGCCTCCGCGCCCTGGGAGGGCAGCAGGGCGGGGCAGCGCAGGGTTTGGCTGGCCCGCTGGCCGCGCCCGAGGCGGCCGCGGCGGGAGGCAGCAGCGGGAGGAAGGCGGCAGGCCGGGCGCGGGCGCAGGGGGCGCCGGCGGCGGGTGCGCGTCACAGAGGCCTGGGCGCGCGCGAGCCGCGGGCCGGGCGACGCGGCGCGGCTTCTTAGGGGCGCCGGCGGCAGGCGCCAGCGTCTACGGCCATACCACCCTGAACGCGCCCGATCTCGTCTGATCTCGGAAGCTAAGCAGGGTCGGGCCTGGTTAGTACTTGGATGGGAGACCGCCTGGGAATACCGGGTGCTGTAGGCTTTTGCCTCCCTCGCCTTTTGCCGCCGGCCGGGCGCGGCTCCCTCCGCGCTCCTGCCGCCCCTCCTCCGTCCTGCGGCCTCCGGCCTCCGTCCTCCGCGGACGCCCCCCACCCCTCCAGCCAGCCCGACCCCCCCCACCCTCCCCCTCCCCTCCCGCCCCCCTCCGCACCGCGGGCCCGCCGGCGCCGCCCATGGGCAGGGCCCAACCCCTCCCCGCCACAGCCCAACCCTTCCAGCTCGCGGCCCCACCCGAACCCAGGGCCAATCGGGGCCAGCCCGGCGGGACCGGGACCGGGACCGGGACCGGGACCCCGACGCCGCACACGCCGCCGGCCGGCTCCCTCTGGCCTCGGCCTCTTCCCACCCGCTCGGCTCCCGCTCCGGTGACACCCCAGCCCTTCCCTCGGCGCCCCGCCCCCGCCGCCCCAGCCGCCGGGTAGAGTCGTCCTGTCAGGTGGAACGGATTCCACGGCGGTGCCGGGAGGCCCAAACGGGTCCCAAAGCGACCAGCCCCGCCCACCGAGGAAAGGCACCTGGTCAGGCTTTTCCAGACACCGCCCGCTTCTCCAAGGACAGGGCGGACTGGGTTAGAGAGGAGCGTCTCGGGCACCTCACCCAAGACGGGATGGCTTCTGCCTTTGCTGGCGTCTCTGCCGCTGCAGGTCATCTTCTAAAACCTGGTACCCGCTTGCTTGTCCTTGAGAGGCTCATTCACAATCAACACTCCTTTCCCGACCTAAGTTTGTCCCTGTCAGTTTGTCTCGCTTTTCCTTCCAGAAGCCCCCTTCCCGGGGTGGGGGGGAGGGGGGGAGGTGGTGGTGGTGGGGGGGGGTAGGGGGGTGGGTGGGTCTGAGTTTCAAGCTCCACCTGACTAGGATCCCATTCTGCTTTCGCCTTCGGGCGGTCCTGCCTCGCTTGGAAACGCTGCTACGTTGCTCCTGGTGGATGAGCTTGCGTTCGTTTTGAGTTTGAGAACGCTGGATGCAAAGACGAGGAGTCTTGATGGCTGAGGCTTTTGGTGTCCCCTCACTCGGGGGCCTCCCTCTCTTCCCGCCTCCCCCCGCCTCCCCACCCACCCCCTCACACCCGACCCCTACCACCCCAGGGCCCCGGCCGGGCCCCGCCCCTCCAGGCCGCATCTGTCAGAGGGAGTTGAAAAGCCTCCTGACAGGACACGTCCTCCCTCAGCAGCCAGCCCTTCCTGGCTCCCTGGCTTCAGCTTTCCGTTCGCGTGGCTCGGGCAGCCTTTCGCATCTTCTTTGCACCTGCCTGTGTTTGCAACAGAGGACCGTGGCCAAGGGATCCAGGAAACCGGGAGGAGAGCTGGCTTCCGGGGAGGCGAATGGGAAGGACAGGGAGGCAGAGAGGGAGCCTTGCCTCAGAGAACGGACTTTGAACCCCCGAAGGGAAAAGTCCTCCAGATAAATCACGTCTTCCCCACCGAATCCAAGAGCCATACTCGCTCGCTGTGGAAAAATGGGGACATCCCGGTCAAAGCAGGACGAGAGAGGACCCAAAGCTCCCTCCTCTCCCCGTTCAGCCATCGTCGTCCTGGGAGGGAGTCTCTTCGCGGTTCGCTTCTCCTGCCGGCCCCGTTTCCCCTCCTGCCAACCCAGCGCCTCTATCGCCTGCTCCTCGCTTCCTCGGGCTGCGGGCTGCGGGCTGCGGGATGGGGGAGGGGGGGGGTGCGGTGCGCGTCGCTCCCTGCCAGCTCGTGCCCGGGGTGGTTCTGACGGGTCCCCGGATCTGATCTCCGAGGAGCACCTTCTGCGGGGAGAAGCGGGACTGCGTCCCTGTCAGTTTCCCGGAGCGCGGGACCGGAGCCTTGCCCCGAAACGCAGGCTCGGGAGACCGAAGTCCTGAGCTGAAACCCAAGGGGCGCCGTCTCCCGCGAGTGACGTGCCCTCCCTGAGCTGCGCTTTCCTCCTCTGGTGCGAGGGGGTCCTGGCGTTCGTGCCTCCTTGCGGGGGCGAGTGCTGGTGAGAACGCAAGCGGGAAATACGGAGCAGACCGCTCAGCACGGAGCGCGGCCTCGGTGGGGGCCCGGGCCTCGGCCGCCGTCCTTCCCCACGAGCCTACTTCTTGCCGCCGAGGCTCATCCAGCACCCAGGGATCGATCGCCTGGCTGCTTCCGGCCAGACACTCTCCTAGGTGCTGGCCACCCAGCAGCCGAGAACGCGGGTGCCAATCTCGGCCTCCGGGGCGTTCGCCTCCTCGCCTCTGGGGCCGCAAGACCAGCGGTGTGCCTACGCATGCCGGCCAGAGGTGGCAGAACCTGACGAGGACACGTGCCGTGGAAAATGGAGAGCTTGGCGCCCCGGAGGGCCTCGTCGGACGTCTGTGGATGGCCGTCGCTCTCTTTGCCGAAGCCCGCCCCCTGCCCATCTTCTCTCCGTCCCAGGGTCCCCTTTCCAGTGGGACGCAAGAAGGCCCACAGGGCCCAAACGCTGGAGACGGGCAGCGCACACAGCGCGCCCTGGGTCCCGGGGGGTGCGGCGGGAAAGCCTTGCGGCACAGAACCCTGAAGCCCAGAGGTCTCGAGACAGGGAGAGCCGGGACGTCGGCAGGCACCGACGGGCCTTCGGACGCGACTCTTCCTCCCCGTCATCACACCGTGCTGCTCCTCCCTCCGTCCTGGGCGCGAGCGCGCTCTTGGGAAGACGGAGGCGCCTTCGTCGGTGACCTAGCGGGCGGGAGATCCCGGGCAACGTCCCCAGCGGCACTTGAGCAGAACGGGGACGCTGCGGTCGGTCGTCGGGGAGGGGCTTCTACATGTCTGGTAGATGGAGCTGCTTTCTCGTGCCAAGTTCTCTGGGCCCTGACTTTTCTGCCTGCTCCTTCTATCAACTCAGTAAGGTCGGGGGTGCCCGGCAGAAAGAGGAAAAGAGCCAGAGCGAAGAAGCGGAGAGAAAGGAACACACAAACCCGGACGCACACACACACACAGGCACACAGACACACAGGCGCGCGCGCGCGCGCGCGCACACACACACACACACACACACACACGCCTACACACCCACTCGCACAACCCGCACAAGCACACGCACACGCAAGCGCAGACAGAGCGCGCCAGCGAGCTCCGGTGCCTGCCTGTGGTTCCTGGGCGATGGCGGGGCAGCGATGCCGGGAGCCCGGGACTCCTGAGAGCCTGTCTGCGCGGCCTAGGGCCCCAGGGGTGATCGCCAGCCCCGGGGCCCCTGCCTCCTGGCCCGGGCCCAGCTCCAGCACCACCGCCCTCCTGGGGGGGAAGCGAGCTCTTGGGCAGAGCCTCTCTGGGTCAGGGTGGGTGTCTGTCTAGGTCCGTGTCTTGGATCCTCTCCGTGTCGCCGTTTCTCTGTTTCTCCGTGTCTCTGTCTCTGTCTCTGTCTCTGGGTCTCTGGGCTGGCGCCAGCAGGAGCTGTCCAGGGTCCCCGCGAGGGGCGGGTTGGGGGCGGGGTGCCGGTCTCCTGGGCGGCGCTGGCGGGGGGAAGTGTGGCCGCCCCGCCTCCCCGCTCCCTCAGGGGCAGCGCGGCGGGCTTCCGCTGACGCCCTCTGGTCGCGCCGGTGGCTCCGCCTGGGTTTGGGCAAGTCGGGGCCCGGCCGGCGCCGCAGAGGTCAGGGCTCCCGCTGGGAGGCCCCTCGGGCCGGAGGGGACTCAGAGGAGCACGGGCCCGGCGGCCCGACGCCCCGACGCCTCGGGCCAAGTGCCCCGCGCCACCCCCCTCCCAGCAGCCGCATCTCCTGCGACCCATCGCCGGATCCGAGCGGCCAGGGCGGCCTGGAGTGTTCCCGGGCCGCGAGGGGAGAGCGCCCAGCCAGGCGCCCCGCCCCCATCCCCGCCCCCACCGCCGCCCCCACCACCCCTCGTTTCCCACCGCCGCCCGCCCCGCCCCGCCTCCTCGCACCCCGGGCTGCTCCAGGCCTCCGCGCCCTGGGAGGGCAGCAGGGCGGGGCAGCGCAGGGTTTGGCTGGCCCGCTGGCCGCGCCCGAGGCGGCCGCGGCGGGAGGCAGCAGCGGGAGGAAGGCGGCAGGCCGGGCGCGGGCGCAGGGGGCGCCGGCGGCGGGTGCGCGTCACAGAGGCCTGGGCGCGCGCGAGCCGCGGGCCGGGCGACGCGGCGCGGCTTCTTAGGGGCGCCGGCGGCAGGCGCCAGCGTCTACGGCCATACCACCCTGAACGCGCCCGATCTCGTCTGATCTCGGAAGCTAAGCAGGGTCGGGCCTGGTTAGTACTTGGATGGGAGACCGCCTGGGAATACCGGGTGCTGTAGGCTTTTGCCTCCCTCGCCTTTTGCCGCCGGCCGGGCGCGGCTCCCTCCGCGCTCCTGCCGCCCCTCCTCCGTCCTGCGGCCTCCGGCCTCCGTCCTCCGCGGACGCCCCCCACCCCTCCAGCCAGCCCGACCCCCCCCACCCTCCCCCTCCCCTCCCGCCCCCCTCCGCACCGCGGGCCCGCCGGCGCCGCCCATGGGCAGGGCCCAACCCCTCCCCGCCACAGCCCAACCCTTCCAGCTCGCGGCCCCACCCGAACCCAGGGCCAATCGGGGCCAGCCCGGCGGGACCGGGACCGGGACCGGGACCGGGACCCCGACGCCGCACACGCCGCCGGCCGGCTCCCTCTGGCCTCGGCCTCTTCCCACCCGCTCGGCTCCCGCTCCGGTGACACCCCAGCCCTTCCCTCGGCGCCCCGCCCCCGCCGCCCCAGCCGCCGGGTAGAGTCGTCCTGTCAGGTGGAACGGATTCCACGGCGGTGCCGGGAGGCCCAAACGGGTCCCAAAGCGACCAGCCCCGCCCACCGAGGAAAGGCACCTGGTCAGGCTTTTCCAGACACCGCCCGCTTCTCCAAGGACAGGGCGGACTGGGTTAGAGAGGAGCGTCTCGGGCACCTCACCCAAGACGGGATGGCTTCTGCCTTTGCTGGCGTCTCTGCCGCTGCAGGTCATCTTCTAAAACCTGGTACCCGCTTGCTTGTCCTTGAGAGGCTCATTCACAATCAACACTCCTTTCCCGACCTAAGTTTGTCCCTGTCAGTTTGTCTCGCTTTTCCTTCCAGAAGCCCCCTTCCCGGGGTGGGGGGGAGGGGGGGAGGTGGTGGTGGTGGGGGGGGGGTAGGGGGGTGGGTGGGTCTGAGTTTCAAGCTCCACCTGACTAGGATCCCATTCTGCTTTCGCCTTCGGGCGGTCCTGCCTCGCTTGGAAACGCTGCTACGTTGCTCCTGGTGGATGAGCTTGCGTTCGTTTTGAGTTTGAGAACGCTGGATGCAAAGACGAGGAGTCTTGATGGCTGAGGCTTTTGGTGTCCCCTCACTCGGGGGCCTCCCTCTCTTCCCGCCTCCCCCCGCCTCCCCACCCACCCCCTCACACCCGACCCCTACCACCCCAGGGCCCCGGCCGGGCCCCGCCCCTCCAGGCCGCATCTGTCAGAGGGAGTTGAAAAGCCTCCTGACAGGACACGTCCTCCCTCAGCAGCCAGCCCTTCCTGGCTCCCTGGCTTCAGCTTTCCGTTCGCGTGGCTCGGGCAGCCTTTCGCATCTTCTTTGCACCTGCCTGTGTTTGCAACAGAGGACCGTGGCCAAGGGATCCAGGAAACCGGGAGGAGAGCTGGCTTCCGGGGAGGCGAATGGGAAGGACAGGGAGGCAGAGAGGGAGCCTTGCCTCAGAGAACGGACTTTGAACCCCCGAAGGGAAAAGTCCTCCAGATAAATCACGTCTTCCCCACCGAATCCAAGAGCCATACTCGCTCGCTGTGGAAAAATGGGGACATCCCGGTCAAAGCAGGACGAGAGAGGACCCAAAGCTCCCTCCTCTCCCCGTTCAGCCATCGTCGTCCTGGGAGGGAGTCTCTTCGCGGTTCGCTTCTCCTGCCGGCCCCGTTTCCCCTCCTGCCAACCCAGCGCCTCTATCGCCTGCTCCTCGCTTCCTCGGGCTGCGGGCTGCGGGCTGCGGGATGGGGGAGGGGGGGGGTGCGGTGCGCGTCGCTCCCTGCCAGCTCGTGCCCGGGGTGGTTCTGACGGGTCCCCGGATCTGATCTCCGAGGAGCACCTTCTGCGGGGAGAAGCGGGACTGCGTCCCTGTCAGTTTCCCGGAGCGCGGGACCGGAGCCTTGCCCCGAAACGCAGGCTCGGGAGACCGAAGTCCTGAGCTGAAACCCAAGGGGCGCCGTCTCCCGCGAGTGACGTGCCCTCCCTGAGCTGCGCTTTCCTCCTCTGGTGCGAGGGGGTCCTGGCGTTCGTGCCTCCTTGCGGGGGCGAGTGCTGGTGAGAACGCAAGCGGGAAATACGGAGCAGACCGCTCAGCACGGAGCGCGGCCTCGGTGGGGGCCCGGGCCTCGGCCGCCGTCCTTCCCCACGAGCCTACTTCTTGCCGCCGAGGCTCATCCAGCACCCAGGGATCGATCGCCTGGCTGCTTCCGGCCAGACACTCTCCTAGGTGCTGGCCACCCAGCAGCCGAGAACGCGGGTGCCAATCTCGGCCTCCGGGGCGTTCGCCTCCTCGCCTCTGGGGCCGCAAGACCAGCGGTGTGCCTACGCATGCCGGCCAGAGGTGGCAGAACCTGACGAGGACACGTGCCGTGGAAAATGGAGAGCTTGGCGCCCCGGAGGGCCTCGTCGGACGTCTGTGGATGGCCGTCGCTCTCTTTGCCGAAGCCCGCCCCCTGCCCATCTTCTCTCCGTCCCAGGGTCCCCTTTCCAGTGGGACGCAAGAAGGCCCACAGGGCCCAAACGCTGGAGACGGGCAGCGCACACAGCGCGCCCTGGGTCCCGGGGGGTGCGGCGGGAAAGCCTTGCGGCACAGAACCCTGAAGCCCAGAGGTCTCGAGACAGGGAGAGCCGGGACGTCGGCAGGCACCGACGGGCCTTCGGACGCGACTCTTCCTCCCCGTCATCACACCGTGCTGCTCCTCCCTCCGTCCTGGGCGCGAGCGCGCTCTTGGGAAGACGGAGGCGCCTTCGTCGGTGACCTAGCGGGCGGGAGATCCCGGGCAACGTCCCCAGCGGCACTTGAGCAGAACGGGGACGCTGCGGTCGGTCGTCGGGGAGGGGCTTCTACATGTCTGGTAGATGGAGCTGCTTTCTCGTGCCAAGTTCTCTGGGCCCTGACTTTTCTGCCTGCTCCTTCTATCAACTCAGTAAGGTCGGGGGTGCCCGGCAGAAAGAGGAAAAGAGCCAGAGCGAAGAAGCGGAGAGAAAGGAACACACAAACCCGGACGCACACACACACACAGGCACACAGACACACAGGCGCGCGCGCGCGCGCGCACACACACACACACACACACACACACACGCCTACACACCCACTCGCACAACCCGCACAAGCACACGCACACGCAAGCGCAGACAGAGCGCGCCAGCGAGCTCCGGTGCCTGCCTGTGGTTCCTGGGCGATGGCGGGGCAGCGATGCCGGGAGCCCGGGACTCCTGAGAGCCTGTCTGCGCGGCCTAGGGCCCCAGGGGTGATCGCCAGCCCCGGGGCCCCTGCCTCCTGGCCCGGGCCCAGCTCCAGCACCACCGCCCTCCTGGGGGGGAAGCGAGCTCTTGGGCAGAGCCTCTCTGGGTCAGGGTGGGTGTCTGTCTAGGTCCGTGTCTTGGATCCTCTCCGTGTCGCCGTTTCTCTGTTTCTCCGTGTCTCTGTCTCTGTCTCTGTCTCTGGGTCTCTGGGCTGGCGCCAGCAGGAGCTGTCCAGGGTCCCCGCGAGGGGCGGGTTGGGGGCGGGGTGCCGGTCTCCTGGGCGGCGCTGGCGGGGGGAAGGGTGGCCGCCCCGCCTCCCCGCTCCCTCAGGGGCAGCGCGGCGGGCTTCCGCTGACGCCCTCTGGTCGCGCCGGTGGCTCCGCCTGGGTTTGGGCAAGTCGGGGCCCGGCCGGCGCCGCAGAGGTCAGGGCTCCCGCTGGGAGGCCCCTCGGGCCGGAGGGGACTCAGAGGAGCACGGGCCCGGCGGCCCGACGCCCCGACGCCTCGGGCCAAGTGCCCCGCGCCACCCCCCTCCCAGCAGCCGCATCTCCTGCGACCCATCGCCGGATCCGAGCGGCCAGG
Organism: Equus asinus; assembly: GCF_041296235.1. NCBI lineage: Eukaryota > Metazoa > Chordata > Mammalia > Perissodactyla > Equidae > Equus > Equus asinus. Next base: position 19,072 of record NW_027225060.1, read on the forward strand.
GCGGCCTGGAGTGTTCCCGGGCCGCGAGGGGAGAGCGCCCAGCCAGGCGCCCCGCCCCCATCCCCGCCCCCACCGCCGCCCCCACCACCCCTCGTTTCCCACCGCCGCCCGCCCCGCCCCGCCTCCTCGCACCCCGGGCTGCTCCAGGCCTCCGCGCCCTGGGAGGGCAGCAGGGCGGGGCAGCGCAGGGTTTGGCTGGCCCGCTGGCCGCGCCCGAGGCGGCCGCGGCGGGAGGCAGCAGCGGGAGGAAGGCGGCAGGCCGAGCGCGGGCGCAGGGGGCGCCGGCGGCGGGTGCGCGTCACAGAGGCCTGGGCGCGCGCGAGCCGCGGGCCGGGCGACGCGGCGCGGCTTCTTAGGGGCGCCGGCGGCAGGCGCCAGCGTCTACGGCCATACCACCCTGAACGCGCCCGATCTCGTCTGATCTCGGAAGCTAAGCAGGGTCGGGCCTGGTTAGTACTTGGATGGGAGACCGCCTGGGAATACCGGGTGCTGTAGGCTTTTGCCTCCCTCGCCTTTTGCCGCCGGCCGGGCGCGGCTCCCTCCGCGCTCCTGCCGCCCCTCCTCCGTCCTGCGGCCTCCGGCCTCCGTCCTCCGCGGACGCCCCCCACCCCTCCAGCCAGCCCGACCCCCCCCACCCTCCCCCTCCCCTCCCGCCCCCCTCCGCACCGCGGGCCCGCCGGCGCCGCCCATGGGCAGGGCCCAACCCCTCCCCGCCACAGCCCAACCCTTCCAGCTCGCGGCCCCACCCGAACCCAGGGCCAATCGGGGCCAGCCCGGCGGGACCGGGACCGGGACCGGGACCGGGACCCCGACGCCGCACACGCCGCCGGCCGGCTCCCTCTGGCCTCGGCCTCTTCCCACCCGCTCGGCTCCCGCTCCGGTGACACCCCAGCCCTTCCCTCGGCGCCCCGCCCCCGCCGCCCCAGCCGCCGGGTAGAGTCGTCCTGTCAGGTGGAACGGATTCCACGGCGGTGCCGGGAGGCCCAAACGGGTCCCAAAGCGACCAGCCCCGCCCACCGAGGAAAGGCACCTGGTCAGGCTTTTCCAGACACCGCCCGCTTCTCCAAGGACAGGGCGGACTGGGTTAGAGAGGAGCGTCTCGGGCACCTCACCCAAGACGGGATGGCTTCTGCCTTTGCTGGCGTCTCTGCCGCTGCAGGTCATCTTCTAAAACCTGGTACCCGCTTGCTTGTCCTTGAGAGGCTCATTCACAATCAACACTCCTTTCCCGACCTAAGTTTGTCCCTGTCAGTTTGTCTCGCTTTTCCTTCCAGAAGCCCCCTTCCCGGGGTGGGGGGGAGGGGGGGAGGTGGTGGTGGTGGGGGGGGGGTAGGGGGGTGGGTGGGTCTGAGTTTCAAGCTCCACCTGACTAGGATCCCATTCTGCTTTCGCCTTCGGGCGGTCCTGCCTCGCTTGGAAACGCTGCTACGTTGCTCCTGGTGGATGAGCTTGCGTTCGTTTTGAGTTTGAGAACGCTGGATGCAAAGACGAGGAGTCTTGATGGCTGAGGCTTTTGGTGTCCCCTCACTCGGGGGCCTCCCTCTCTTCCCGCCTCCCCCCGCCTCCCCACCCACCCCCTCACACCCGACCCCTACCACCCCAGGGCCCCGGCCGGGCCCCGCCCCTCCAGGCCGCATCTGTCAGAGGGAGTTGAAAAGCCTCCTGACAGGACACGTCCTCCCTCAGCAGCCAGCCCTTCCTGGCTCCCTGGCTTCAGCTTTCCGTTCGCGTGGCTCGGGCAGCCTTTCGCATCTTCTTTGCACCTGCCTGTGTTTGCAACAGAGGACCGTGGCCAAGGGATCCAGGAAACCGGGAGGAGAGCTGGCTTCCGGGGAGGCGAATGGGAAGGACAGGGAGGCAGAGAGGGAGCCTTGCCTCAGAGAACGGACTTTGAACCCCCGAAGGGAAAAGTCCTCCAGATAAATCACGTCTTCCCCACCGAATCCAAGAGCCATACTCGCTCGCTGTGGAAAAATGGGGACATCCCGGTCAAAGCAGGACGAGAGAGGACCCAAAGCTCCCTCCTCTCCCCGTTCAGCCATCGTCGTCCTGGGAGGGAGTCTCTTCGCGGTTCGCTTCTCCTGCCGGCCCCGTTTCCCCTCCTGCCAACCCAGCGCCTCTATCGCCTGCTCCTCGCTTCCTCGGGCTGCGGGCTGCGGGCTGCGGGATGGGGGAGGGGGGGGGTGCGGTGCGCGTCGCTCCCTGCCAGCTCGTGCCCGGGGTGGTTCTGACGGGTCCCCGGATCTGATCTCCGAGGAGCACCTTCTGCGGGGAGAAGCGGGACTGCGTCCCTGTCAGTTTCCCGGAGCGCGGGACCGGAGCCTTGCCCCGAAACGCAGGCTCGGGAGACCGAAGTCCTGAGCTGAAACCCAAGGGGCGCCGTCTCCCGCGAGTGACGTGCCCTCCCTGAGCTGCGCTTTCCTCCTCTGGTGCGAGGGGGTCCTGGCGTTCGTGCCTCCTTGCGGGGGCGAGTGCTGGTGAGAACGCAAGCGGGAAATACGGAGCAGACCGCTCAGCACGGAGCGCGGCCTCGGTGGGGGCCCGGGCCTCGGCCGCCGTCCTTCCCCACGAGCCTACTTCTTGCCGCCGAGGCTCATCCAGCACCCAGGGATCGATCGCCTGGCTGCTTCCGGCCAGACACTCTCCTAGGTGCTGGCCACCCAGCAGCCGAGAACGCGGGTGCCAATCTCGGCCTCCGGGGCGTTCGCCTCCTCGCCTCTGGGGCCGCAAGACCAGCGGTGTGCCTACGCATGCCGGCCAGAGGTGGCAGAACCTGACGAGGACACGTGCCGTGGAAAATGGAGAGCTTGGCGCCCCGGAGGGCCTCGTCGGACGTCTGTGGATGGCCGTCGCTCTCTTTGCCGAAGCCCGCCCCCTGCCCATCTTCTCTCCGTCCCAGGGTCCCCTTTCCAGTGGGACGCAAGAAGGCCCACAGGGCCCAAACGCTGGAGACGGGCAGCGCACACAGCGCGCCCTGGGTCCCGGGGGGTGCGGCGGGAAAGCCTTGCGGCACAGAACCCTGAAGCCCAGAGGTCTCGAGACAGGGAGAGCCGGGACGTCGGCAGGCACCGACGGGCCTTCGGACGCGACTCTTCCTCCCCGTCATCACACCGTGCTGCTCCTCCCTCCGTCCTGGGCGCGAGCGCGCTCTTGGGAAGACGGAGGCGCCTTCGTCGGTGACCTAGCGGGCGGGAGATCCCGGGCAACGTCCCCAGCGGCACTTGAGCAGAACGGGGACGCTGCGGTCGGTCGTCGGGGAGGGGCTTCTACATGTCTGGTAGATGGAGCTGCTTTCTCGTGCCAAGTTCTCTGGGCCCTGACTTTTCTGCCTGCTCCTTCTATCAACTCAGTAAGGTCGGGGGTGCCCGGCAGAAAGAGGAAAAGAGCCAGAGCGAAGAAGCGGAGAGAAAGGAACACACAAACCCGGACGCACACACACACACAGGCACACAGACACACAGGCGCGCGCGCGCGCGCGCGCACACACACACACACACACACACACACGCCTACACACCCACTCGCACAACCCGCACAAGCACACGCACACGCAAGCGCAGACAGAGCGCGCCAGCGAGCTCCGGTGCCTGCCTGTGGTTCCTGGGCGATGGCGGGGCAGCGATGCCGGGAGCCCGGGACTCCTGAGAGCCTGTCTGCGCGGCCTAGGGCCCCAGGGGTGATCGCCAGCCCCGGGGCCCCTGCCTCCTGGCCCGGGCCCAGCTCCAGCACCACCGCCCTCCTGGGGGGGAAGCGAGCTCTTGGGCAGAGCCTCTCTGGGTCAGGGTGGGTGTCTGTCTAGGTCCGTGTCTTGGATCCTCTCCGTGTCGCCGTTTCTCTGTTTCTCCGTGTCTCTGTCTCTGTCTCTGTCTCTGGGTCTCTGGGCTGGCGCCAGCAGGAGCTGTCCAGGGTCCCCGCGAGGGGCGGGTTGGGGGCGGGGTGCCGGTCTCCTGGGCGGCGCTGGCGGGGGGAAGGGTGGCCGCCCCGCCTCCCCGCTCCCTCAGGGGCAGCGCGGCGGGCTTCCGCTGACGCCCTCTGGTCGCGCCGGTGGCTCCGCCTGGGTTTGGGCAAGTCGGGGCCCGGCCGGCGCCGCAGAGGTCAGGGCTCCCGCTGGGAGGCCCCTCGGGCCGGAGGGGACTCAGAGGAGCACGGGCCCGGCGGCCCGACGCCCCGACGCCTCGGGCCAAGTGCCCCGCGCCACCCCCCTCCCAGCAGCCGCATCTCCTGCGACCCATCGCCGGATCCGAGCGGCCAGGGCGGCCTGGAGTGTTCCCGGGCCGCGAGGGGAGAGCGCCCAGCCAGGCGCCCCGCCCCCATCCCCGCCCCCACCGCCGCCCCCACCACCCCTCGTTTCCCACCGCCGCCCGCCCCGCCCCGCCTCCTCGCACCCCGGGCTGCTCCAGGCCTCCGCGCCCTGGGAGGGCAGCAGGGCGGGGCAGCGCAGGGTTTGGCTGGCCCGCTGGCCGCGCCCGAGGCGGCCGCGGCGGGAGGCAGCAGCGGGAGGAAGGCGGCAGGCCGGGCGCGGGCGCAGGGGGCGCCGGCGGCGGGTGCGCGTCACAGAGGCCTGGGCGCGCGCGAGCCGCGGGCCGGGCGACGCGGCGCGGCTTCTTAGGGGCGCCGGCGGCAGGCGCCAGCGTCTACGGCCATACCACCCTGAACGCGCCCGATCTCGTCTGATCTCGGAAGCTAAGCAGGGTCGGGCCTGGTTAGTACTTGGATGGGAGACCGCCTGGGAATACCGGGTGCTGTAGGCTTTTGCCTCCCTCGCCTTTTGCCGCCGGCCGGGCGCGGCTCCCTCCGCGCTCCTGCCGCCCCTCCTCCGTCCTGCGGCCTCCGGCCTCCGTCCTCCGCGGACGCCCCCCACCCCTCCAGCCAGCCCGACCCCCCCCACCCTCCCCCTCCCCTCCCGCCCCCCTCCGCACCGCGGGCCCGCCGGCGCCGCCCATGGGCAGGGCCCAACCCCTCCCCGCCACAGCCCAACCCTTCCAGCTCGCGGCCCCACCCGAACCCAGGGCCAATCGGGGCCAGCCCGGCGGGACCGGGACCGGGACCGGGACCGGGACCCCGACGCCGCACACGCCGCCGGCCGGCTCCCTCTGGCCTCGGCCTCTTCCCACCCGCTCGGCTCCCGCTCCGGTGACACCCCAGCCCTTCCCTCGGCGCCCCGCCCCCGCCGCCCCAGCCGCCGGGTAGAGTCGTCCTGTCAGGTGGAACGGATTCCACGGCGGTGCCGGGAGGCCCAAACGGGTCCCAAAGCGACCAGCCCCGCCCACCGAGGAAAGGCACCTGGTCAGGCTTTTCCAGACACCGCCCGCTTCTCCAAGGACAGGGCGGACTGGGTTAGAGAGGAGCGTCTCGGGCACCTCACCCAAGACGGGATGGCTTCTGCCTTTGCTGGCGTCTCTGCCGCTGCAGGTCATCTTCTAAAACCTGGTACCCGCTTGCTTGTCCTTGAGAGGCTCATTCACAATCAACACTCCTTTCCCGACCTAAGTTTGTCCCTGTCAGTTTGTCTCGCTTTTCCTTCCAGAAGCCCCCTTCCCGGGGTGGGGGGGAGGGGGGGAGGTGGTGGTGGTGGGGGGGGGTAGGGGGGTGGGTGGGTCTGAGTTTCAAGCTCCACCTGACTAGGATCCCATTCTGCTTTCGCCTTCGGGCGGTCCTGCCTCGCTTGGAAACGCTGCTACGTTGCTCCTGGTGGATGAGCTTGCGTTCGTTTTGAGTTTGAGAACGCTGGATGCAAAGACGAGGAGTCTTGATGGCTGAGGCTTTTGGTGTCCCCTCACTCGGGGGCCTCCCTCTCTTCCCGCCTCCCCCCGCCTCCCCACCCACCCCCTCACACCCGACCCCTACCACCCCAGGGCCCCGGCCGGGCCCCGCCCCTCCAGGCCGCATCTGTCAGAGGGAGTTGAAAAGCCTCCTGACAGGACACGTCCTCCCTCAGCAGCCAGCCCTTCCTGGCTCCCTGGCTTCAGCTTTCCGTTCGCGTGGCTCGGGCAGCCTTTCGCATCTTCTTTGCACCTGCCTGTGTTTGCAACAGAGGACCGTGGCCAAGGGATCCAGGAAACCGGGAGGAGAGCTGGCTTCCGGGGAGGCGAATGGGAAGGACAGGGAGGCAGAGAGGGAGCCTTGCCTCAGAGAACGGACTTTGAACCCCCGAAGGGAAAAGTCCTCCAGATAAATCACGTCTTCCCCACCGAATCCAAGAGCCATACTCGCTCGCTGTGGAAAAATGGGGACATCCCGGTCAAAGCAGGACGAGAGAGGACCCAAAGCTCCCTCCTCTCCCCGTTCAGCCATCGTCGTCCTGGGAGGGAGTCTCTTCGCGGTTCGCTTCTCCTGCCGGCCCCGTTTCCCCTCCTGCCAACCCAGCGCCTCTATCGCCTGCTCCTCGCTTCCTCGGGCTGCGGGCTGCGGGCTGCGGGCTGCGGGCTGCGGGATGGGGGTCGGGGGGCGGTGCGCGTCGCTCCCTGCCAGCTCGTGCCCGGGGTGGTTCTGACGGGTCCCCGGATCTGATCTCCGAGGAGCACCTTCTGCGGGGAGAAGCGGGACTGCGTCCCTGTCAGTTTCCCGGAGCGCGGGACCGGAGCCTTGCCCCGAAACGCAGGCTCGGGAGACCGAAGTCCTGAGCTGAAACCCAAGGGGCGCCGTCTCCCGCGAGTGACGTGCCCTCCCTGAGCTGCGCTTTCCTCCTCTGGTGCGAGGGGGTCCTGGCGTTCGTGCCTCCTTGCGGGGGCGAGTGCTGGTGAGAACGCAAGCGGGAAATACGGAGCAGACCGCTCAGCACGGAGCGCAGCCTCGGTGGGGGCCCGGGCCTCGGCCGCCGTCCTTCCCCACGAGCCTACTTCTTGCCGCCGAGGCTCATCCAGCACCCAGGGATCGATCGCCTGGCTGCTTCCGGCCAGACACTCTCCTAGGTGCTGGCCACCCAGCAGCCGAGAACGCGGGTGCCAATCTCGGCCTCCGGGGCGTTCGCCTCCTCGCCTCTGGGGCCGCAAGACCAGCGGTGTGCCTACGCATGCCGGCCAGAGGTGGCAGAACCTGACGAGGACACGTGCCGTGGAAAATGGAGAGCTTGGCGCCCCGGAGGGCCTCGTCGGACGTCTGTGGATGGCCGTCGCTCTCTTTGCCGAAGCCCGCCCCCTGCCCATCTTCTCTCCGTCCCAGGGTCCCCTTTCCAGTGGGACGCAAGAAGGCCCACAGGGCCCAAACGCTGGAGACGGGCAGCGCACACAGCGCGCCCTGGGTCCCGGGGGGTGCGGCGGGAAAGCCTTGCGGCACAGAACCCTGAAGCCCAGAGGTCTCGAGACAGGGAGAGCCGGGACGTCGGCAGGCACCGACGGGCCTTCGGACGCGACTCTTCCTCCCCGTCATCACACCGTGCTGCTCCTCCCTCCGTCCTGGGCGCGAGCGCGCTCTTGGGAAGACGGAGGCGCCTTCGTCGGTGACCTAGCGGGCGGGAGATCCCGGGCAACGTCCCCAGCGGCACTTGAGCAGAACGGGGACGCTGCGGTCGGTCGTCGGGGAGGGGCTTCTACATGTCTGGTAGATGGAGCTGCTTTCTCGTGCCAAGTTCTCTGGGCCCTGACTTTTCTGCCTGCTCCTTCTATCAACTCAGTAAGGTCGGGGGTGCCCGGCAGAAAGAGGAAAAGAGCCAGAGCGAAGAAGCGGAGAGAAAGGAACACACAAACCCGGACGCACACACACACACAGGCACACAGACACACAGGCGCGCGCGCGCTGCGCGCGCACACACACACACACACCACACACACGCCTACACACCCACTCGCACAACCCGCACAAGCACACGCACACGCAAGCGCAGACAGAGCGCGCCAGCGAGCTCCGGTGCCTGCCTGTGGTTCCTGGGCGATGGCGGGGCAGCGATGCCGGGAGCCCGGGACTCCTGAGAGCCTGTCTGCGCGGCCTAGGGCCCCAGGGGTGATCGCCAGCCCCGGGGCCCCTGCCTCCTGGCCCGGGCCCAGCTCCAGCACCACCGCCCTCCTGGGGGGGAAGCGAGCTCTTGGGCAGAGCCTCTCTGGGTCAGGGTGGGTGTCTGTCTAGGTCCGTGTCTTGGATCCTCTCCGTGTCGCCGTTTCTCTGTTTCTCCGTGTCTCTGTCTCTGTCTCTGTCTCTGGGTCTCTGGGCTGGCGCCAGCAGGAGCTGTCCAGGGTCCCCGCGGGGGGCGGTTGGGGGGCGGGGTGCCGGTCTCCTGGGCGGCGCTGGCGGGGGGAAGGGTGGCCGCCCCGCCTCCCCGCTCCCTCAGGGGCAGCGCGGCGGGCTTCCGCTGACGCCCTCTGGTCGCGCCGGTGGCTCCGCTGGGTTTGGGCAAGTCGGGGCCCGGCCGGCGCCGCAGAGGTCAGGGCTCCCGCTGGGAGGCCCCTCGGGCCGGAGGGGACTCAGAGGAGCACGGGCCCCGGCGGCCCGACGCCCCGACGCCTCGGGCCAAGTGCCCCGCGCCACCCCCCTCCCAGCAGCCGCATCTCCTGCGACCCATCGCCGGATCCGAGCGGCCAGGGCGGCCTGGAGTGTTCCCGGGCCGCGAGGGGAGAGCGCCCAGCCAGGCGCCCCGCCCCCATCCCCGCCCCCACCGCCGCCCCCACCACCCCTCGTTTCCACCGCCGCCCGCCCCGCCCCGCCTCCTCGCACCCCGGGCTGCTCCAGGCCTCCGCGCCCTGGGAGGGCAGCAGGGCGGGGCAGCGCAGGGTTTGGCTGGCCCGCTGGCCGCGCCCGAGGCGGCCGCGGCGGGAGGCAGCAGCGGGAGGAAGGCGGCAGGCCGGGCGCGGGCGCAGGGGGCGCCGGCGGCGGGTGCGCGTCACAGAGGCCTGGGCGCGCGCGAGCCGCGGGCCGGGCGACGCGGCGCGGCTTCTAGGGGCGCCGGCGGCAGGCGCCAGCGTCTACGGCCATACCACCCTGAACGCGCCCGATCTCGTCTGATCTCGGAAGCTAAGCAGGGTCGGGCCTGGTTAGTACTTGGATGGGAGACCGCCTGGGAATACCGGGTGCTGTAGGCTTTTGCCTCCCTCGCCTTTTGCCGCCGGCCGGGCGCGGCTCCCTCCGCGCTCCTGCCGCCCCTCCTCCGTCCTGCGGCCTCCGGCCTCCGTCCTCCGCGGACGCCCCCCACCCCTCCAGCCAGCCCGACCCCCCCCACCCTCCCCCTCCCCTCCCGCCCCCCTCCGCACCGCGGGCCCGCCGGCGCCGCCCATGGGCAGGGCCCAACCCCTCCCCGCCACAGCCCAACCCTTCCAGCTCGCGGCCCCACCCGAACCCAGGGCCAATCGGGGCCAAGCCCGGCGGGACCGGGACCGGGACCGGGACCGGGACCGGGACCGGGACCCCGACGCCGCACACGCCGCCGGCCGGCTCCCTCTGGCCTCGGCCTCTTCCCACCCGCTCGGCTCCCGCTCCGGTGACACCCCAGCCCTTCCCTCGGCGCCCCGCCCCCGCCGCCCCAGCCGCCGGGTAGAGTCGTCCTGTCAGGTGGAACGGATTCCACGGCGGTGCCGGGAGGCCCAAACGGGTCCCAAAGCGACCAGCCCCGCCCACCGAGGAAAGGCACCTGGTCAGGCTTTTCCAGACACCGCCCGCTTCTCCAAGGACAGGGCGGACTGGGTTAGAGAGGAGCGTCTCGGGCACCTCACCCAAGACTGGATGGCTTCTGCCTTTGCTGGCGTCTCTGCCGCTGCAGGTCATCTTCTAAAACCTGGTACCCGCTTGCTTGTCCTTGAGAGGCTCATTCACAATCAACACTCCTTTCCCGACCTAAGTTTGTCCCTGTCAGTTTGTCTCGCTTTTCCTTCCAGAAGCCCCCTTCCCGGGGTGGGGGGGAGGGGGGGAGGTGGTGGTGGTGGGGGGGGGTAGGGGGGTGGGTGGGTCTGAGTTTCAAGCTCCACCTGACTAGGATCCCATTCTGCTTTCGCCTTCGGGCGGTCCTGCCTCGCTTGGAACGCTGCTACGTTGCTCCTGGTGGATGAGCTTGCGTTCGTTTTGAGTTGAGAACGCTGGATGCAAAGACGAGGAGTCTTGATGGCTGAGGCTTTTGGTGTCCCCTCACTCGGGGGCCTCCCTCTCTTCCCGCCTCCCCCCGCCTCCCCACCCACCCCCTCACACCCGACCCCTACCACCCCAGGGCCCCGGCCGGCCCCGCCCCTCCAGGCCGCATCTGTCAGAGGAGTTGAAAAGCCTCCTGACAGGACACGTCCTCCCTCAGCAGCCAGCCCTTCCTGGCTCCCTGGCTTCAGCTTTCCGTTCGCGTGGCTCGGGCAGCCTTTCGCATCTTCTTTGCACCTGCCTGTGTTTGCAACAGAGGACCGTGGCCAAGGGATCCAGGAAACCGGGAGGAGAGCTGGCTTCCGGGGAGGCGAATGGGAAGGAACAGGGAGGCAGAGAGGGAGCCTTGCCTCAGAGAACGGACTTTGAACCCCCGAAGGGAAAAGTCCTCCAGAT
>NW_027225061.1:0-103410 GCF_041296235.1 Equus asinus
CGGCAGTTGCATCCGGTGTCTCTGGCACGTGGTTCTGGCACGTCTGACATTTGGTTGCATCATGTCTGGCAGGTGATTCCGGAGTGTCCGGCAAGAGGTTCTGGTGTAGCCGGCAGGTGATTTTGGCATGTCCGGCAGGTGTTTCTGGCGAGCTGTTCAGGTGGTTCCGGTGTTCTTGGCAGGTGATTCTGGCGTGTCCAGCAGGTGGTTCCGGTCTGTCCGGTAATGGGTTCCGTCATGTGCCGCACGTGGTTCTGGCACGTCTGAGAGGTGGTTCCCGCATGCCCGGCAGGTGCTCCAGGAGAGTCCTACAAGTGGTTCTGGCCTAGCCCGCAGGTGATTTTGGCGTGTCCGGCAGGTGGTTCCGGCATGCTCGGCAGGTGGTTCAGGCATGTCTGGTAGGTGGTTCCGGTCTGTCCGCGAGGTGGTTCCGGCGTGTCAGGCACGTGGTTCCGGCATGTGTGACAGGTGGTTCTGGCATGTCCGGCAGGTGATTCTGATTGTCCACCAAGTGGCTCTGGTGTAACCAGCAGGTGATTCCGGAGCGTACGGCAAGTGGTTCTGGCATAGCTGGCTGGTGATTTTGGGGTGTCCAGCAGGTGGCTCCAGCGAGTCGAGCAAGTTGTGCCGGTGTGCTCAGCAGGTGGTTCAGGCAGGTCCGGCAGGTGTTTCTGGTCTGTCCAGTACGTGGTGCCGGCATGTCCGGCACGTGCTTCCAGTATGTTTGAGAGGTGGTTCCTACCTTCCCGGCGGGAGATTCCGGAGCGTCCGCCATGTGATTCTGGCCTACCTGGCAGGGGATTTTGGCGTCTCTGGCTGGTGGTTCCGGCGAGTCGAAGAGGAGGTTCCGGCGTGCTCGGCAGGTGCATCCGGTGTCTCTGGCACGTCATTCTGGCACGTTCGAGAGGTGGTTCCGGCATGCCTGACAGGTGATTCCGGAGTGTCCGACAAGGGGTTCTGGCACGTCTGAGAGGTGGTTCCGGCATACCCTGCAGGTGATTCTGGCTTGTCTGCCGAGTGGTGCTGGCGTAGCCATCAGGTGATTTTGGCGTGTCCAGCAGGTGGCTCCAGCGAGTAGAGCAGGTTGTTCCAGCGTACTCAGCAGGTGGTTCAGGCGGGTCTGGCAGGTGGTTCCGGTCTCTCTAGTAGGTGGTTCCGGCGTGTCCGGCACGTGCTTCTGGCACGTCTGAGAGCTGGTTCCGGCATGCCCGGCGGGTGATTCCATAGAGTCCGCCACGTGGTTCTGGCCTAGCTGACAGGTGATTTTGGCGTCCCCGGCAGGTGGTTACAGCGAGTTGAGCAGGAGGTTCCGGCATGCTCGGCAGTTGCATCCGGTGTCTCTGGCACGTGGTTCTGGCACGTCTGACATTTGGTTGCATCATGTCTGGCAGGTGATTCCGGAGTGTCCGGCAAGAGGTTCTGGTGTAGCCGGCAGGTGATTTTGGCATGTCCGGCAGGTGTTTCTGGCGAGCTGTTCAGGTGGTTCCGGTGTTCTTGGCAGGTGATTCTGGCGTGTCCAGCAGGTGGTTCCGGTCTGTCCGGTAATGGGTTCCGTCATGTGCCGCACGTGGTTCTGGCACGTCTGAGAGGTGGTTCCCGCATGCCCGGCAGGTGCTCCAGGAGAGTCCTACAAGTGGTTCTGGCCTAGCCCGCAGGTGATTTTGGCGTGTCCGGCAGGTGGTTCCGGCATGCTCGGCAGGTGGTTCAGGCATGTCTGGTAGGTGGTTCCGGTCTGTCCGCGAGGTGGTTCCGGCGTGTCAGGCACGTGGTTCCGGCATGTGTGACAGGTGGTTCTGGCATGTCCGGCAGGTGATTCTGGATTGTCCACCAAGTGGCTCTGGTGTAACCAGCAGGTGATTCCGGAGTGTACGGCAAGTGGTTCTGGCATAGCTGGCTGGTGATTTTGGGGTGTCCAGCAGGTGGCTCCAGCGAGTCGAGCAAGTTGTGCCGGTGTGCTCAGCAGGTGGTTCAGGCAGGTCCGGCAGGTGTTTCTGGTCTGTCCAGTACGTGGTGCCGGCATGTCCGGCACGTGCTTCCAGTATGTTTGAGAGGTGGTTCCTACCTTCCCGGCGGGAGATTCCGGAGCGTCCGCCATGTGATTCTGGCCTACCTGGCAGGGGATTTTGGCGTCTCTGGCTGGTGGTTCCGGCGAGTCGAAGAGGAGGTTCCGGCGTGCTCGGCAGGTGCATCCGGTGTCTCTGGCACGTCATTCTGGCACGTTCGAGAGGTGGTTCCGGCATGCCTGACAGGTGATTCCGGAGTGTCCGACAAGGGGTTCTGGCACGTCTGAGAGGTGGTTCCGGCATACCCTGCAGGTGATTCTGGCTTGTCTGCCGAGTGGTGCTGGCGTAGCCATCAGGTGATTTTGGCGTGTCCAGCAGGTGGCTCCAGCGAGTAGAGCAGGTTGTTCCAGCGTACTCAGCAGGTGGTTCAGGCGGGTCTGGCAGGTGGTTCCGGTCTCTCTAGTAGGTGGTTCCGGCGTGTCCGGCACGTGCTTCTGGCACGTCTGAGAGCTGGTTCCGGCATGCCCGGCGGGTGATTCCATAGAGTCCGCCACGTGGTTCTGGCCTAGCTGACAGGTGATTTTGGCGTCCCCGGCAGGTGGTTACAGCGAGTTGAGCAGGAGGTTCCGGCATGCTCGGCAGTTGCATCCGGTGTCTCTGGCACGTGGTTCTGGCACGTCTGACATTTGGTTGCATCATGTCTGGCAGGTGATTCCGGAGTGTCCGGCAAGAGGTTCTGGTGTAGCCGGCAGGTGATTTTGGCATGTCCGGCAGGTGTTTCTGGCGAGCTGTTCAGGTGGTTCCGGTGTTCTTGGCAGGTGATTCTGGCGTGTCCAGCAGGTGGTTCCGGTCTGTCCGGTAATGGGTTCCGTCATGTGCCGCACGTGGTTCTGGCACGTCTGAGAGGTGGTTCCCGCATGCCCGGCAGGTGCTCCAGGAGAGTCCTACAAGTGGGTCTGGCCTAGCCCGCAGGTGATTTTGGCGTGTCCGGCAGGTGGTTCCGGCATGCTCGGCAGGTGGTTCAGCCATGTCTGGTAGGTGGTTCCGGTCTGTCCGCGAGGTGGTTCCGGCGTGTCAGGCACGTGGTTCCGGCATGTGTGACAGGTGGTTCTGGCATGTCCGGCAGGTGATTCTGGATTGTCCACCAAGTGGCTCTGGTGTAACCAGCAGGTGATTCCGGAGTGTACGGCAAGTGGTTCTGGCATAGCTGGCTGGTGATTTTGGGGTGTCCAGCAGGTGGCTCCAGCGAGTCGAGCAAGTTGTGCCGGTGTGCTCAGCAGGTGGTTCAGGCAGGTCCGGCAGGTGTTTCTGGTCTGTCCAGTACGTGGTGCCGGCATGTCCGGCACGTGCTTCCAGTATGTTTGAGAGGTGGTTCCTACCTTCCCGGCGGGAGATTCCGGAGCGTCCGCCATGTGATTCTGGCCTACCTGGCAGGGGATTTTGGCGTCTCTGGCTGGTGGTTCCGGCGAGTCGAAGAGGAGGTTCCGGCGTGCTCGGCAGGTGCATCCGGTGTCTCTGGCACGTCATTCTGGCACGTTCGAGAGGTGGTTCCGGCATGCCTGACAGGTGATTCCGGAGTGTCCGACAAGGGGTTCTGGCACGTCTGAGAGGTGGTTCCGGCATACCCTGCAGGTGATTCTGGCTTGTCTGCCGAGTGGTGCTGGCGTAGCCATCAGGTGATTTTGGCGTGTCCAGCAGGTGGCTCCAGCGAGTAGAGCAGGTTGTTCCAGCGTACTCAGCAGGTGGTTCAGGCGGGTCTGGCAGGTGGTTCCGGTCTCTCTAGTAGGTGGTTCCGGCGTGTCCGGCACGTGCTTCTGGCACGTCTGAGAGCTGGTTCCGGCATGCCCGGCGGGTGATTCCATAGAGTCCGCCACGTGGTTCTGGCCTAGCTGACAGGTGATTTTGGCGTCCCCGGCAGGTGGTTACAGCGAGTTGAGCAGGAGGTTCCGGCATGCTCGGCAGTTGCATCCGGTGTCTCTGGCACGTGGTTCTGGCACGTCTGACATTTGGTTGCATCATGTCTGGCAGGTGATTCCGGAGTGTCCGGCAAGAGGTTCTGGTGTAGCCGGCAGGTGATTTTGGCATGTCCGGCAGGTGTTTCTGGCGAGCTGTTCAGGTGGTTCCGGTGTTCTTGGCAGGTGATTCTGGCGTGTCCAGCAGGTGGTTCCGGTCTGTCCGGTAATGGGTTCCGTCATGTGCCGCACGTGGTTCTGGCACGTCTGAGAGGTGGTTCCCGCATGCCCGGCAGGTGCTCCAGGAGAGTCCTACAAGTGGGTCTGGCCTAGCCCGCAGGTGATTTTGGCGTGTCCGGCAGGTGGTTCCGGCATGCTCGGCAGGTGGTTCAGGCATGTCTGGTAGGTGGTTCCGGTCTGTCCGCGAGGTGGTTCCGGCGTGTCAGGCACGTGGTTCCGGCATGTGTGACAGGTGGTTCTGGCATGTCCGGCAGGTGATTCTGGATTGTCCACCAAGTGGCTCTGGTGTAACCAGCAGGTGATTCCGGAGTGTACGGCAAGTGGTTCTGGCATAGCTGGCTGGTGATTTTGGGGTGTCCAGCAGGTGGCTCCAGCGAGTCGAGCAAGTTGTGCCGGTGTGCTCAGCAGGTGGTTCAGGCAGGTCCGGCAGGTGTTTCTGGTCTGTCCAGTACGTGGTGCCGGCATGTCCGGCACGTGCTTCCAGTATGTTTGAGAGGTGGTTCCTACCTTCCCGGCGGGAGATTCCGGAGCGTCCGCCATGTGATTCTGGCCTACCTGGCAGGGGATTTTGGCGTCTCTGGCTGGTGGTTCCGGCGAGTCGAAGAGGAGGTTCCGGCGTGCTCGGCAGGTGCATCCGGTGTCTCTGGCACGTCATTCTGGCACGTTCGAGAGGTGGTTCCGGCATGCCTGACAGGTGATTCCGGAGTGTCCGACAAGGGGTTCTGGCACGTCTGAGAGGTGGTTCCGGCATACCCTGCAGGTGATTCTGGCTTGTCTGCCGAGTGGTGCTGGCGTAGCCATCAGGTGATTTTGGCGTGTCCAGCAGGTGGCTCCAGCGAGTAGAGCAGGTTGTTCCAGCGTACTCAGCAGGTGGTTCAGGCGGGTCTGGCAGGTGGTTCCGGTCTCTCTAGTAGGTGGTTCCGGCGTGTCCGGCACGTGCTTCTGGCACGTCTGAGAGCTGGTTCCGGCATGCCCGGCGGGTGATTCCATAGAGTCCGCCACGTGGTTCTGGCCTAGCTGACAGGTGATTTTGGCGTCCCCGGCAGGTGGTTACAGCGAGTTGAGCAGGAGGTTCCGGCATGCTCGGCAGTTGCATCCGGTGTCTCTGGCACGTGGTTCTGGCACGTCTGACATTTGGTTGCATCATGTCTGGCAGGTGATTCCGGAGTGTCCGGCAAGAGGTTCTGGTGTAGCCGGCAGGTGATTTTGGCATGTCCGGCAGGTGTTTCTGGCGAGCTGTTCAGGTGGTTCCGGTGTTCTTGGCAGGTGATTCTGGCGTGTCCAGCAGGTGGTTCCGGTCTGTCCGGTAATGGGTTCCGTCATGTGCCGCACGTGGTTCTGGCACGTCTGAGAGGTGGTTCCCGCATGCCCGGCAGGTGCTCCAGGAGAGTCCTACAAGTGGTTCTGGCCTAGCCCGCAGGTGATTTTGGCGTGTCCGGCAGGTGGTTCCGGCATGCTCGGCAGGTGGTTCAGGCATGTCTGGTAGGTGGTTCCGGTCTGTCCGCGAGGTGGTTCCGGCGTGTCAGGCACGTGGTTCCGGCATGTGTGACAGGTGGTTCTGGCATGTCCGGCAGGTGATTCTGGATTGTCCACCAAGTGGCTCTGGTGTAACCAGCAGGTGATTCCGGAGTGTACGGCAAGTGGTTCTGGCATAGCTGGCTGGTGATTTTGGGGTGTCCAGCAGGTGGCTCCAGCGAGTCGAGCAAGTTGTGCCGGTGTGCTCAGCAGGTGGTTCAGGCAGGTCCGGCAGGTGTTTCTGGTCTGTCCAGTACGTGGTGCCGGCATGTCCGGCACGTGCTTCCAGTATGTTTGAGAGGTGGTTCCTACCTTCCCGGCGGGAGATTCCGGAGCGTCCGCCATGTGATTCTGGCCTACCTGGCAGGGGATTTTGGCGTCTCTGGCTGGTGGTTCCGGCGAGTCGAAGAGGAGGTTCCGGCGTGCTCGGCAGGTGCATCCGGTGTCTCTGGCACGTCATTCTGGCACGTTCGAGAGGTGGTTCCGGCATGCCTGACAGGTGATTCCGGAGTGTCCGACAAGGGGTTCTGGCACGTCTGAGAGGTGGTTCCGGCATACCCTGCAGGTGATTCTGGCTTGTCTGCCGAGTGGTGCTGGCGTAGCCATCAGGTGATTTTGGCGTGTCCAGCAGGTGGCTCCAGCGAGTAGAGCAGGTTGTTCCAGCGTACTCAGCAGGTGGTTCAGGCGGGTCTGGCAGGTGGTTCCGGTCTCTCTAGTAGGTGGTTCCGGCGTGTCCGGCACGTGCTTCTGGCACGTCTGAGAGCTGGTTCCGGCATGCCCGGCGGGTGATTCCATAGAGTCCGCCACGTGGTTCTGGCCTAGCTGACAGGTGATTTTGGCGTCCCCGGCAGGTGGTTACAGCGAGTTGAGCAGGAGGTTCCGGCATGCTCGGCAGTTGCATCCGGTGTCTCTGGCACGTGGTTCTGGCACGTCTGACATTTGGTTGCATCATGTCTGGCAGGTGATTCCGGAGTGTCCGGCAAGAGGTTCTGGTGTAGCCGGCAGGTGATTTTGGCATGTCCGGCAGGTGTTTTCTGGCGAGCTGTTCAGGTGGTTCCGGTGTTCTTGGCAGGTGATTCTGGCGTGTCCAGCAGGTGGTTCCGGTCTGTCCGGTAATGGGTTCCGTCATGTGCCGCACGTGGTTCTGGCACGTCTGAGAGGTGGTTCCCGCATGCCCGGCAGGTGCTCCAGGAGAGTCCTACAAGTGGGTCTGGCCTAGCCCGCAGGTGATTTTGGCGTGTCCGGCAGGTGGTTCCGGCATGCTCGGCAGGTGGTTCAGGCATGTCTGGTAGGTGGTTCCGGTCTGTCCGCGAGGTGGTTCCGGCGTGTCAGGCACGTGGTTCCGGCATGTGTGACAGGTGGTTCTGGCATGTCCGGCAGGTGATTCTGGATTGTCCACCAAGTGGCTCTGGTGTAACCAGCAGGTGATTCCGGAGTGTACGGCAAGTGGTTCTGGCATAGCTGGCTGGTGATTTTGGGGTGTCCAGCAGGTGGCTCCAGCGAGTCGAGCAAGTTGTGCCGGTGTGCTCAGCAGGTGGTTCAGGCAGGTCCGGCAGGTGTTTCTGGTCTGTCCAGTACGTGGTGCCGGCATGTCCGGCACGTGCTTCCAGTATGTTTGAGAGGTGGTTCCTACCTTCCCGGCGGGAGATTCCGGAGCGTCCGCCATGTGATTCTGGCCTACCTGGCAGGGGATTTTGGCGTCTCTGGCTGGTGGTTCCGGCGAGTCGAAGAGGAGGTTCCGGCGTGCTCGGCAGGTGCATCCGGTGTCTCTGGCACGTCATTCTGGCACGTTCGAGAGGTGGTTCCGGCATGCCTGACAGGTGATTCCGGAGTGTCCGACAAGGGGTTCTGGCACGTCTGAGAGGTGGTTCCGGCATACCCTGCAGGTGATTCTGGCTTGTCTGCCGAGTGGTGCTGGCGTAGCCATCAGGTGATTTTGGCGTGTCCAGCAGGTGGCTCCAGCGAGTAGAGCAGGTTGTTCCAGCGTACTCAGCAGGTGGTTCAGGCGGGTCTGGCAGGTGGTTCCGGTCTCTCTAGTAGGTGGTTCCGGCGTGTCCGGCACGTGCTTCTGGCACGTCTGAGAGCTGGTTCCGGCATGCCCGGCGGGTGATTCCATAGAGTCCGCCACGTGGTTCTGGCCTAGCTGACAGGTGATTTTGGCGTCCCCGGCAGGTGGTTACAGCGAGTTGAGCAGGAGGTTCCGGCATGCTCGGCAGTTGCATCCGGTGTCTCTGGCACGTGGTTCTGGCACGTCTGACATTTGGTTGCATCATGTCTGGCAGGTGATTCCGGAGTGTCCGGCAAGAGGTTCTGGTGTAGCCGGCAGGTGATTTTGGCATGTCCGGCAGGTGTTTCTGGCGAGCTGTTCAGGTGGTTCCGGTGTTCTTGGCAGGTGATTCTGGCGTGTCCAGCAGGTGGTTCCGGTCTGTCCGGTAATGGGTTCCGTCATGTGCCGCACGTGGTTCTGGCACGTCTGAGAGGTGGTTCCCGCATGCCCGGCAGGTGCTCCAGGAGAGTCCTACAAGTGGTTCTGGCCTAGCCCGCAGGTGATTTTGGCGTGTCCGGCAGGTGGTTCCGGCATGCTCGGCAGGTGGTTCAGGCATGTCTGGTAGGTGGTTCCGGTCTGTCCGCGAGGTGGTTCCGGCGTGTCAGGCACGTGGTTCCGGCATGTGTGACAGGTGGTTCTGGCATGTCCGGCAGGTGATTCTGGATTGTCCACCAAGTGGCTCTGGTGTAACCAGCAGGTGATTCCGGAGTGTACGGCAAGTGGTTCTGGCATAGCTGGCTGGTGATTTTGGGGTGTCCAGCAGGTGGCTCCAGCGAGTCGAGCAAGTTGTGCCGGTGTGCTCAGCAGGTGGTTCAGGCAGGTCCGGCAGGTGTTTCTGGTCTGTCCAGTACGTGGTGCCGGCATGTCCGGCACGTGCTTCCAGTATGTTTGAGAGGTGGTTCCTACCTTCCCGGCGGGAGATTCCGGAGCGTCCGCCATGTGATTCTGGCCTACCTGGCAGGGGATTTTGGCGTCTCTGGCTGGTGGTTCCGGCGAGTCGAAGAGGAGGTTCCGGCGTGCTCGGCAGGTGCATCCGGTGTCTCTGGCACGTCATTCTGGCACGTTCGAGAGGTGGTTCCGGCATGCCTGACAGGTGATTCCGGAGTGTCCGACAAGGGGTTCTGGCACGTCTGAGAGGTGGTTCCGGCATACCCTGCAGGTGATTCTGGCTTGTCTGCCGAGTGGTGCTGGCGTAGCCATCAGGTGATTTTGGCGTGTCCAGCAGGTGGCTCCAGCGAGTAGAGCAGGTTGTTCCAGCGTACTCAGCAGGTGGTTCAGGCGGGTCTGGCAGGTGGTTCCGGTCTCTCTAGTAGGTGGTTCCGGCGTGTCCGGCACGTGCTTCTGGCACGTCTGAGAGCTGGTTCCGGCATGCCCGGCGGGTGATTCCATAGAGTCCGCCACGTGGTTCTGGCCTAGCTGACAGGTGATTTTGGCGTCCCCGGCAGGTGGTTACAGCGAGTTGAGCAGGAGGTTCCGGCATGCTCGGCAGTTGCATCCGGTGTCTCTGGCACGTGGTTCTGGCACGTCTGACATTTGGTTGCATCATGTCTGGCAGGTGATTCCGGAGTGTCCGGCAAGAGGTTCTGGTGTAGCCGGCAGGTGATTTTGGCATGTCCGGCAGGTGTTTCTGGCGAGCTGTTCAGGTGGTTCCGGTGTTCTTGGCAGGTGATTCTGGCGTGTCCAGCAGGTGGTTCCGGTCTGTCCGGTAATGGGTTCCGTCATGTGCCGCACGTGGTTCTGGCACGTCTGAGAGGTGGTTCCCGCATGCCCGGCAGGTGCTCCAGGAGAGTCCTACAAGTGGGTCTGGCCTAGCCCGCAGGTGATTTTGGCGTGTCCGGCAGGTGGTTCCGGCATGCTCGGCAGGTGGTTCAGGCATGTCTGGTAGGTGGTTCCGGTCTGTCCGCGAGGTGGTTCCGGCGTGTCAGGCACGTGGTTCCGGCATGTGTGACAGGTGGTTCTGGCATGTCCGGCAGGTGATTCTGGATTGTCCACCAAGTGGCTCTGGTGTAACCAGCAGGTGATTCCGGAGTGTACGGCAAGTGGTTCTGGCATAGCTGGCTGGTGATTTTGGGGTGTCCAGCAGGTGGCTCCAGCGAGTCGAGCAAGTTGTGCCGGTGTGCTCAGCAGGTGGTTCAGGCAGGTCCGGCAGGTGTTTCTGGTCTGTCCAGTACGTGGTGCCGGCATGTCCGGCACGTGCTTCCAGTATGTTTGAGAGGTGGTTCCTACCTTCCCGGCGGGAGATTCCGGAGCGTCCGCCATGTGATTCTGGCCTACCTGGCAGGGGATTTTGGCGTCTCTGGCTGGTGGTTCCGGCGAGTCGAAGAGGAGGTTCCGGCGTGCTCGGCAGGTGCATCCGGTGTCTCTGGCACGTCATTCTGGCACGTTCGAGAGGTGGTTCCGGCATGCCTGACAGGTGATTCCGGAGTGTCCGACAAGGGGTTCTGGCACGTCTGAGAGGTGGTTCCGGCATACCCTGCAGGTGATTCTGGCTTGTCTGCCGAGTGGTGCTGGCGTAGCCATCAGGTGATTTTGGCGTGTCCAGCAGGTGGCTCCAGCGAGTAGAGCAGGTTGTTCCAGCGTACTCAGCAGGTGGTTCAGGCGGGTCTGGCAGGTGGTTCCGGTCTCTCTAGTAGGTGGTTCCGGCGTGTCCGGCACGTGCTTCTGGCACGTCTGAGAGCTGGTTCCGGCATGCCCGGCGGGTGATTCCATAGAGTCCGCCACGTGGTTCTGGCCTAGCTGACAGGTGATTTTGGCGTCCCCGGCAGGTGGTTACAGCGAGTTGAGCAGGAGGTTCCGGCATGCTCGGCAGTTGCATCCGGTGTCTCTGGCACGTGGTTCTGGCACGTCTGACATTTGGTTGCATCATGTCTGGCAGGTGATTCCGGAGTGTCCGGCAAGAGGTTCTGGTGTAGCCGGCAGGTGATTTTGGCATGTCCGGCAGGTGTTTCTGGCGAGCTGTTCAGGTGGTTCCGGTGTTCTTGGCAGGTGATTCTGGCGTGTCCAGCAGGTGGTTCCGGTCTGTCCGGTAATGGGTTCCGTCATGTGCCGCACGTGGTTCTGGCACGTCTGAGAGGTGGTTCCCGCATGCCCGGCAGGTGCTCCAGGAGAGTCCTACAAGTGGTTCTGGCCTAGCCCGCAGGTGATTTTGGCGTGTCCGGCAGGTGGTTCCGGCATGCTCGGCAGGTGGTTCAGGCATGTCTGGTAGGTGGTTCCGGTCTGTCCGCGAGGTGGTTCCGGCGTGTCAGGCACGTGGTTCCGGCATGTGTGACAGGTGGTTCTGGCATGTCCGGCAGGTGATTCTGGATTGTCCACCAAGTGGCTCTGGTGTAACCAGCAGGTGATTCCGGAGTGTACGGCAAGTGGTTCTGGCATAGCTGGCTGGTGATTTTGGGGTGTCCAGCAGGTGGCTCCAGCGAGTCGAGCAAGTTGTGCCGGTGTGCTCAGCAGGTGGTTCAGGCAGGTCCGGCAGGTGTTTCTGGTCTGTCCAGTACGTGGTGCCGGCATGTCCGGCACGTGCTTCCAGTATGTTTGAGAGGTGGTTCCTACCTTCCCGGCGGGAGATTCCGGAGCGTCCGCCATGTGATTCTGGCCTACCTGGCAGGGGATTTTGGCGTCTCTGGCTGGTGGTTCCGGCGAGTCGAAGAGGAGGTTCCGGCGTGCTCGGCAGGTGCATCCGGTGTCTCTGGCACGTCATTCTGGCACGTTCGAGAGGTGGTTCCGGCATGCCTGACAGGTGATTCCGGAGTGTCCGACAAGGGGTTCTGGCACGTCTGAGAGGTGGTTCCGGCATACCCTGCAGGTGATTCTGGCTTGTCTGCCGAGTGGTGCTGGCGTAGCCATCAGGTGATTTTGGCGTGTCCAGCAGGTGGCTCCAGCGAGTAGAGCAGGTTGTTCCAGCGTACTCAGCAGGTGGTTCAGGCGGGTCTGGCAGGTGGTTCCGGTCTCTCTAGTAGGTGGTTCCGGCGTGTCCGGCACGTGCTTCTGGCACGTCTGAGAGCTGGTTCCGGCATGCCCGGCGGGTGATTCCATAGAGTCCGCCACGTGGTTCTGGCCTAGCTGACAGGTGATTTTGGCGTCCCCGGCAGGTGGTTACAGCGAGTTGAGCAGGAGGTTCCGGCATGCTCGGCAGTTGCATCCGGTGTCTCTGGCACGTGGTTCTGGCACGTCTGACATTTGGTTGCATCATGTCTGGCAGGTGATTCCGGAGTGTCCGGCAAGAGGTTCTGGTGTAGCCGGCAGGTGATTTTGGCATGTCCGGCAGGTGTTTCTGGCGAGCTGTTCAGGTGGTTCCGGTGTTCTTGGCAGGTGATTCTGGCGTGTCCAGCAGGTGGTTCCGGTCTGTCCGGTAATGGGTTCCGTCATGTGCCGCACGTGGTTCTGGCACGTCTGAGAGGTGGTTCCCGCATGCCCGGCAGGTGCTCCAGGAGAGTCCTACAAGTGGGTCTGGCCTAGCCCGCAGGTGATTTTGGCGTGTCCGGCAGGTGGTTCCGGCATGCTCGGCAGGTGGTTCAGGCATGTCTGGTAGGTGGTTCCGGTCTGTCCGCGAGGTGGTTCCGGCGTGTCAGGCACGTGGTTCCGGCATGTGTGACAGGTGGTTCTGGCATGTCCGGCAGGTGATTCTGGATTGTCCACCAAGTGGCTCTGGTGTAACCAGCAGGTGATTCCGGAGTGTACGGCAAGTGGTTCTGGCATAGCTGGCTGGTGATTTTGGGGTGTCCAGCAGGTGGCTCCAGCGAGTCGAGCAAGTTGTGCCGGTGTGCTCAGCAGGTGGTTCAGGCAGGTCCGGCAGGTGTTTCTGGTCTGTCCAGTACGTGGTGCCGGCATGTCCGGCACGTGCTTCCAGTATGTTTGAGAGGTGGTTCCTACCTTCCCGGCGGGAGATTCCGGAGCGTCCGCCATGTGATTCTGGCCTACCTGGCAGGGGATTTTGGCGTCTCTGGCTGGTGGTTCCGGCGAGTCGAACAGGAGGTTCCGGCGTGCTCGGCAGGTGCATCCGGTGTCTCTGGCACGTCATTCTGGCACGTTCGAGAGGTGGTTCCGGCATGCCTGACAGGTGATTCCGGAGTGTCCGACAAGGGGTTCTGGCACGTCTGAGAGGTGGTTCCGGCATACCCTGCAGGTGATTCTGGCTTGTCTGCCGAGTGGTGCTGGCGTAGCCATCAGGTGATTTTGGCGTGTCCAGCAGGTGGCTCCAGCGAGTAGAGCAGGTTGTTCCAGCGTACTCAGCAGGTGGTTCAGGCGGGTCTGGCAGGTGGTTCCGGTCTCTCTAGTAGGTGGTTCCGGCGTGTCCGGCACGTGCTTCTGGCACGTCTGAGAGCTGGTTCCGGCATGCCCGGCGGGTGATTCCATAGAGTCCGCCACGTGGTTCTGGCCTAGCTGACAGGTGATTTTGGCGTCCCCGGCAGGTGGTTACAGCGAGTTGAGCAGGAGGTTCCGGCATGCTCGGCAGTTGCATCCGGTGTCTCTGGCACGTGGTTCTGGCACGTCTGACATTTGGTTGCATCATGTCTGGCAGGTGATTCCGGAGTGTCCGGCAAGAGGTTCTGGTGTAGCCGGCAGGTGATTTTGGCATGTCCGGCAGGTGTTTCTGGCGAGCTGTTCAGGTGGTTCCGGTGTTCTTGGCAGGTGATTCTGGCGTGTCCAGCAGGTGGTTCCGGTCTGTCCGGTAATGGGTTCCGTCATGTGCCGCACGTGGTTCTGGCACGTCTGAGAGGTGGTTCCCGCATGCCCGGCAGGTGCTCCAGGAGAGTCCTACAAGTGGGTCTGGCCTAGCCCGCAGGTGATTTTGGCGTGTCCGGCAGGTGGTTCCGGCATGCTCGGCAGGTGGTTCAGGCATGTCTGGTAGGTGGTTCCGGTCTGTCCGCGAGGTGGTTCCGGCGTGTCAGGCACGTGGTTCCGGCATGTGTGACAGGTGGTTCTGGCATGTCCGGCAGGTGATTCTGGATTGTCCACCAAGTGGCTCTGGTGTAACCAGCAGGTGATTCCGGAGTGTACGGCAAGTGGTTCTGGCATAGCTGGCTGGTGATTTTGGGGTGTCCAGCAGGTGGCTCCAGCGAGTCGAGCAAGTTGTGCCGGTGTGCTCAGCAGGTGGTTCAGGCAGGTCCGGCAGGTGTTTCTGGTCTGTCCAGTACGTGGTGCCGGCATGTCCGGCACGTGCTTCCAGTATGTTTGAGAGGTGGTTCCTACCTTCCCGGCGGGAGATTCCGGAGCGTCCGCCATGTGATTCTGGCCTACCTGGCAGGGGATTTTGGCGTCTCTGGCTGGTGGTTCCGGCGAGTCGAAGAGGAGGTTCCGGCGTGCTCGGCAGGTGCATCCGGTGTCTCTGGCACGTCATTCTGGCACGTTCGAGAGGTGGTTCCGGCATGCCTGACAGGTGATTCCGGAGTGTCCGACAAGGGGTTCTGGCACGTCTGAGAGGTGGTTCCGGCATACCCTGCAGGTGATTCTGGCTTGTCTGCCGAGTGGTGCTGGCGTAGCCATCAGGTGATTTTGGCGTGTCCAGCAGGTGGCTCCAGCGAGTAGAGCAGGTTGTTCCAGCGTACTCAGCAGGTGGTTCAGGCGGGTCTGGCAGGTGGTTCCGGTCTCTCTAGTAGGTGGTTCCGGCGTGTCCGGCACGTGCTTCTGGCACGTCTGAGAGCTGGTTCCGGCATGCCCGGCGGGTGATTCCATAGAGTCCGCCACGTGGTTCTGGCCTAGCTGACAGGTGATTTTGGCGTCCCCGGCAGGTGGTTACAGCGAGTTGAGCAGGAGGTTCCGGCATGCTCGGCAGTTGCATCCGGTGTCTCTGGCACGTGGTTCTGGCACGTCTGACATTTGGTTGCATCATGTCTGGCAGGTGATTCCGGAGTGTCCGGCAAGAGGTTCTGGTGTAGCCGGCAGGTGATTTTGGCATGTCCGGCAGGTGTTTCTGGCGAGCTGTTCAGGTGGTTCCGGTGTTCTTGGCAGGTGATTCTGGCGTGTCCAGCAGGTGGTTCCGGTCTGTCCGGTAATGGGTTCCGTCATGTGCCGCACGTGGTTCTGGCACGTCTGAGAGGTGGTTCCCGCATGCCCGGCAGGTGCTCCAGGAGAGTCCTACAAGTGGGTCTGGCCTAGCCCGCAGGTGATTTTGGCGTGTCCGGCAGGTGGTTCCGGCATGCTCGGCAGGTGGTTCAGGCATGTCTGGTAGGTGGTTCCGGTCTGTCCGCGAGGTGGTTCCGGCGTGTCAGGCACGTGGTTCCGGCATGTGTGACAGGTGGTTCTGGCATGTCCGGCAGGTGATTCTGGATTGTCCACCAAGTGGCTCTGGTGTAACCAGCAGGTGATTCCGGAGTGTACGGCAAGTGGTTCTGGCATAGCTGGCTGGTGATTTTGGGGTGTCCAGCAGGTGGCTCCAGCGAGTCGAGCAAGTTGTGCCGGTGTGCTCAGCAGGTGGTTCAGGCAGGTCCGGCAGGTGTTTCTGGTCTGTCCAGTACGTGGTGCCGGCATGTCCGGCACGTGCTTCCAGTATGTTTGAGAGGTGGTTCCTACCTTCCCGGCGGGAGATTCCGGAGCGTCCGCCATGTGATTCTGGCCTACCTGGCAGGGGATTTTGGCGTCTCTGGCTGGTGGTTCCGGCGAGTCGAAGAGGAGGTTCCGGCGTGCTCGGCAGGTGCATCCGGTGTCTCTGGCACGTCATTCTGGCACGTTCGAGAGGTGGTTCCGGCATGCCTGACAGGTGATTCCGGAGTGTCCGACAAGGGGTTCTGGCACGTCTGAGAGGTGGTTCCGGCATACCCTGCAGGTGATTCTGGCTTGTCTGCCGAGTGGTGCTGGCGTAGCCATCAGGTGATTTTGGCGTGTCCAGCAGG
This sequence comes from Equus asinus, assembly GCF_041296235.1. Classification (NCBI taxonomy): domain Eukaryota; kingdom Metazoa; phylum Chordata; class Mammalia; order Perissodactyla; family Equidae; genus Equus; species Equus asinus. The sequence goes on from NW_027225061.1 coordinate 15,584, forward strand.
TGGCTCCAGCGAGTAGAGCAGGTTGTTCCAGCGTACTCAGCAGGTGGTTCAGGCGGGTCTGGCAGGTGGTTCCGGTCTCTCTAGTAGGTGGTTCCGGCGTGTCCGGCACGTGCTTCTGGCACGTCTGAGAGCTGGTTCCGGCATGCCCGGCGGGTGATTCCATAGAGTCCGCCACGTGGTTCTGGCCTAGCTGACAGGTGATTTTGGCGTCCCCGGCAGGTGGTTACAGCGAGTTGAGCAGGAGGTTCCGGCATGCTCGGCAGTTGCATCCGGTGTCTCTGGCACGTGGTTCTGGCACGTCTGACATTTGGTTGCATCATGTCTGGCAGGTGATTCCGGAGTGTCCGGCAAGAGGTTCTGGTGTAGCCGGCAGGTGATTTTGGCATGTCCGGCAGGTGTTTCTGGCGAGCTGTTCAGGTGGTTCCGGTGTTCTTGGCAGGTGATTCTGGCGTGTCCAGCAGGTGGTTCCGGTCTGTCCGGTAATGGGTTCCGTCATGTGCCGCACGTGGTTCTGGCACGTCTGAGAGGTGGTTCCCGCATGCCCGGCAGGTGCTCCAGGAGAGTCCTACAAGTGGTTCTGGCCTAGCCCGCAGGTGATTTTGGCGTGTCCGGCAGGTGGTTCCGGCATGCTCGGCAGGTGGTTCAGGCATGTCTGGTAGGTGGTTCCGGTCTGTCCGCGAGGTGGTTCCGGCGTGTCAGGCACGTGGTTCCGGCATGTGTGACAGGTGGTTCTGGCATGTCCGGCAGGTGATTCTGGATTGTCCACCAAGTGGCTCTGGTGTAACCAGCAGGTGATTCCGGAGCGTACGGCAAGTGGTTCTGGCATAGCTGGCTGGTGATTTTGGGGTGTCCAGCAGGTGGCTCCAGCGAGTCGAGCAAGTTGTGCCGGTGTGCTCAGCAGGTGGTTCAGGCAGGTCCGGCAGGTGTTTCTGGTCTGTCCAGTACGTGGTGCCGGCATGTCCGGCACGTGCTTCCAGTATGTTTGAGAGGTGGTTCCTACCTTCCCGGCGGGAGATTCCGGAGCGTCCGCCATGTGATTCTGGCCTACCTGGCAGGGGATTTTGGCGTCTCTGGCTGGTGGTTCCGGCGAGTCGAAGAGGAGGTTCCGGCGTGCTCGGCAGGTGCATCCGGTGTCTCTGGCACGTCATTCTGGCACGTTCGAGAGGTGGTTCCGGCATGCCTGACAGGTGATTCCGGAGTGTCCGACAAGGGGTTCTGGCACGTCTGAGAGGTGGTTCCGGCATACCCTGCAGGTGATTCTGGCTTGTCTGCCGAGTGGTGCTGGCGTAGCCATCAGGTGATTTTGGCGTGTCCAGCAGGTGGCTCCAGCGAGTAGAGCAGGTTGTTCCAGCGTACTCAGCAGGTGGTTCAGGCGGGTCTGGCAGGTGGTTCCGGTCTCTCTAGTAGGTGGTTCCGGCGTGTCCGGCACGTGCTTCTGGCACGTCTGAGAGCTGGTTCCGGCATGCCCGGCGGGTGATTCCATAGAGTCCGCCACGTGGTTCTGGCCTAGCTGACAGGTGATTTTGGCGTCCCCGGCAGGTGGTTACAGCGAGTTGAGCAGGAGGTTCCGGCATGCTCGGCAGTTGCATCCGGTGTCTCTGGCACGTGGTTCTGGCACGTCTGACATTTGGTTGCATCATGTCTGGCAGGTGATTCCGGAGTGTCCGGCAAGAGGTTCTGGTGTAGCCGGCAGGTGATTTTGGCATGTCCGGCAGGTGTTTCTGGCGAGCTGTTCAGGTGGTTCCGGTGTTCTTGGCAGGTGATTCTGGCGTGTCCAGCAGGTGGTTCCGGTCTGTCCGGTAATGGGTTCCGTCATGTGCCGCACGTGGTTCTGGCACGTCTGAGAGGTGGTTCCCGCATGCCCGGCAGGTGCTCCAGGAGAGTCCTACAAGTGGTTCTGGCCTAGCCCGCAGGTGATTTTGGCGTGTCCGGCAGGTGGTTCCGGCATGCTCGGCAGGTGGTTCAGGCATGTCTGGTAGGTGGTTCCGGTCTGTCCGCGAGGTGGTTCCGGCGTGTCAGGCACGTGGTTCCGGCATGTGTGACAGGTGGTTCTGGCATGTCCGGCAGGTGATTCTGGATTGTCCACCAAGTGGCTCTGGTGTAACCAGCAGGTGATTCCGGAGCGTACGGCAAGTGGTTCTGGCATAGCTGGCTGGTGATTTTGGGGTGTCCAGCAGGTGGCTCCAGCGAGTCGAGCAAGTTGTGCCGGTGTGCTCAGCAGGTGGTTCAGGCAGGTCCGGCAGGTGTTTCTGGTCTGTCCAGTACGTGGTGCCGGCATGTCCGGCACGTGCTTCCAGTATGTTTGAGAGGTGGTTCCTACCTTCCCGGCGGGAGATTCCGGAGCGTCCGCCATGTGATTCTGGCCTACCTGGCAGGGGATTTTGGCGTCTCTGGCTGGTGGTTCCGGCGAGTCGAAGAGGAGGTTCCGGCGTGCTCGGCAGGTGCATCCGGTGTCTCTGGCACGTCATTCTGGCACGTTCGAGAGGTGGTTCCGGCATGCCTGACAGGTGATTCCGGAGTGTCCGACAAGGGGTTCTGGCACGTCTGAGAGGTGGTTCCGGCATACCCTGCAGGTGATTCTGGCTTGTCTGCCGAGTGGTGCTGGCGTAGCCATCAGGTGATTTTGGCGTGTCCAGCAGGTGGCTCCAGCGAGTAGAGCAGGTTGTTCCAGCGTACTCAGCAGGTGGTTCAGGCGGGTCTGGCAGGTGGTTCCGGTCTCTCTAGTAGGTGGTTCCGGCGTGTCCGGCACGTGCTTCTGGCACGTCTGAGAGCTGGTTCCGGCATGCCCGGCGGGTGATTCCATAGAGTCCGCCACGTGGTTCTGGCCTAGCTGACAGGTGATTTTGGCGTCCCCGGCAGGTGGTTACAGCGAGTTGAGCAGGAGGTTCCGGCATGCTCGGCAGTTGCATCCGGTGTCTCTGGCACGTGGTTCTGGCACGTCTGACATTTGGTTGCATCATGTCTGGCAGGTGATTCCGGAGTGTCCGGCAAGAGGTTCTGGTGTAGCCGGCAGGTGATTTTGGCATGTCCGGCAGGTGTTTCTGGCGAGCTGTTCAGGTGGTTCCGGTGTTCTTGGCAGGTGATTCTGGCGTGTCCAGCAGGTGGTTCCGGTCTGTCCGGTAATGGGTTCCGTCATGTGCCGCACGTGGTTCTGGCACGTCTGAGAGGTGGTTCCCGCATGCCCGGCAGGTGCTCCAGGAGAGTCCTACAAGTGGTTCTGGCCTAGCCCGCAGGTGATTTTGGCGTGTCCGGCAGGTGGTTCCGGCATGCTCGGCAGGTGGTTCAGGCATGTCTGGTAGGTGGTTCCGGTCTGTCCGCGAGGTGGTTCCGGCGTGTCAGGCACGTGGTTCCGGCATGTGTGACAGGTGGTTCTGGCATGTCCGGCAGGTGATTCTGGATTGTCCACCAAGTGGCTCTGGTGTAACCAGCAGGTGATTCCGGAGCGTACGGCAAGTGGTTCTGGCATAGCTGGCTGGTGATTTTGGGGTGTCCAGCAGGTGGCTCCAGCGAGTCGAGCAAGTTGTGCCGGTGTGCTCAGCAGGTGGTTCAGGCAGGTCCGGCAGGTGTTTCTGGTCTGTCCAGTACGTGGTGCCGGCATGTCCGGCACGTGCTTCCAGTATGTTTGAGAGGTGGTTCCTACCTTCCCGGCGGGAGATTCCGGAGCGTCCGCCATGTGATTCTGGCCTACCTGGCAGGGGATTTTGGCGTCTCTGGCTGGTGGTTCCGGCGAGTCGAAGAGGAGGTTCCGGCGTGCTCGGCAGGTGCATCCGGTGTCTCTGGCACGTCATTCTGGCACGTTCGAGAGGTGGTTCCGGCATGCCTGACAGGTGATTCCGGAGTGTCCGACAAGGGGTTCTGGCACGTCTGAGAGGTGGTTCCGGCATACCCTGCAGGTGATTCTGGCTTGTCTGCCGAGTGGTGCTGGCGTAGCCATCAGGTGATTTTGGCGTGTCCAGCAGGTGGCTCCAGCGAGTAGAGCAGGTTGTTCCAGCGTACTCAGCAGGTGGTTCAGGCGGGTCTGGCAGGTGGTTCCGGTCTCTCTAGTAGGTGGTTCCGGCGTGTCCGGCACGTGCTTCTGGCACGTCTGAGAGCTGGTTCCGGCATGCCCGGCGGGTGATTCCATAGAGTCCGCCACGTGGTTCTGGCCTAGCTGACAGGTGATTTTGGCGTCCCCGGCAGGTGGTTACAGCGAGTTGAGCAGGAGGTTCCGGCATGCTCGGCAGTTGCATCCGGTGTCTCTGGCACGTGGTTCTGGCACGTCTGACATTTGGTTGCATCATGTCTGGCAGGTGATTCCGGAGTGTCCGGCAAGAGGTTCTGGTGTAGCCGGCAGGTGATTTTGGCATGTCCGGCAGGTGTTTCTGGCGAGCTGTTCAGGTGGTTCCGGTGTTCTTGGCAGGTGATTCTGGCGTGTCCAGCAGGTGGTTCCGGTCTGTCCGGTAATGGGTTCCGTCATGTGCCGCACGTGGTTCTGGCACGTCTGAGAGGTGGTTCCCGCATGCCCGGCAGGTGCTCCAGGAGAGTCCTACAAGTGGGTCTGGCCTAGCCCGCAGGTGATTTTGGCGTGTCCGGCAGGTGGTTCCGGCATGCTCGGCAGGTGGTTCAGGCATGTCTGGTAGGTGGTTCCGGTCTGTCCGCGAGGTGGTTCCGGCGTGTCAGGCACGTGGTTCCGGCATGTGTGACAGGTGGTTCTGGCATGTCCGGCAGGTGATTCTGGATTGTCCACCAAGTGGCTCTGGTGTAACCAGCAGGTGATTCCGGAGTGTACGGCAAGTGGTTCTGGCATAGCTGGCTGGTGATTTTGGGGTGTCCAGCAGGTGGCTCCAGCGAGTCGAGCAAGTTGTGCCGGTGTGCTCAGCAGGTGGTTCAGGCAGGTCCGGCAGGTGTTTCTGGTCTGTCCAGTACGTGGTGCCGGCATGTCCGGCACGTGCTTCCAGTATGTTTGAGAGGTGGTTCCTACCTTCCCGGCGGGAGATTCCGGAGCGTCCGCCATGTGATTCTGGCCTACCTGGCAGGGGATTTTGGCGTCTCTGGCTGGTGGTTCCGGCGAGTCGAACAGGAGGTTCCGGCGTGCTCGGCAGGTGCATCCGGTGTCTCTGGCACGTCATTCTGGCACGTTCGAGAGGTGGTTCCGGCATGCCTGACAGGTGATTCCGGAGTGTCCGACAAGGGGTTCTGGCACGTCTGAGAGGTGGTTCCGGCATACCCTGCAGGTGATTCTGGCTTGTCTGCCGAGTGGTGCTGGCGTAGCCATCAGGTGATTTTGGCGTGTCCAGCAGGTGGCTCCAGCGAGTAGAGCAGGTTGTTCCAGCGTACTCAGCAGGTGGTTCAGGCGGGTCTGGCAGGTGGTTCCGGTCTCTCTAGTAGGTGGTTCCGGCGTGTCCGGCACGTGCTTCTGGCACGTCTGAGAGCTGGTTCCGGCATGCCCGGCGGGTGATTCCATAGAGTCCGCCACGTGGTTCTGGCCTAGCTGACAGGTGATTTTGGCGTCCCCGGCAGGTGGTTACAGCGAGTTGAGCAGGAGGTTCCGGCATGCTCGGCAGTTGCATCCGGTGTCTCTGGCACGTGGTTCTGGCACGTCTGACATTTGGTTGCATCATGTCTGGCAGGTGATTCCGGAGTGTCCGGCAAGAGGTTCTGGTGTAGCCGGCAGGTGATTTTGGCATGTCCGGCAGGTGTTTCTGGCGAGCTGTTCAGGTGGTTCCGGTGTTCTTGGCAGGTGATTCTGGCGTGTCCAGCAGGTGGTTCCGGTCTGTCCGGTAATGGGTTCCGTCATGTGCCGCACGTGGTTCTGGCACGTCTGAGAGGTGGTTCCCGCATGCCCGGCAGGTGCTCCAGGAGAGTCCTACAAGTGGGTCTGGCCTAGCCCGCAGGTGATTTTGGCGTGTCCGGCAGGTGGTTCCGGCATGCTCGGCAGGTGGTTCAGGCATGTCTGGTAGGTGGTTCCGGTCTGTCCGCGAGGTGGTTCCGGCGTGTCAGGCACGTGGTTCCGGCATGTGTGACAGGTGGTTCTGGCATGTCCGGCAGGTGATTCTGGATTGTCCACCAAGTGGCTCTGGTGTAACCAGCAGGTGATTCCGGAGTGTACGGCAAGTGGTTCTGGCATAGCTGGCTGGTGATTTTGGGGTGTCCAGCAGGTGGCTCCAGCGAGTCGAGCAAGTTGTGCCGGTGTGCTCAGCAGGTGGTTCAGGCAGGTCCGGCAGGTGTTTCTGGTCTGTCCAGTACGTGGTGCCGGCATGTCCGGCACGTGCTTCCAGTATGTTTGAGAGGTGGTTCCTACCTTCCCGGCGGGAGATTCCGGAGCGTCCGCCATGTGATTCTGGCCTACCTGGCAGGGGATTTTGGCGTCTCTGGCTGGTGGTTCCGGCGAGTCGAAGAGGAGGTTCCGGCGTGCTCGGCAGGTGCATCCGGTGTCTCTGGCACGTCATTCTGGCACGTTCGAGAGGTGGTTCCGGCATGCCTGACAGGTGATTCCGGAGTGTCCGACAAGGGGTTCTGGCACGTCTGAGAGGTGGTTCCGGCATACCCTGCAGGTGATTCTGGCTTGTCTGCCGAGTGGTGCTGGCGTAGCCATCAGGTGATTTTGGCGTGTCCAGCAGGTGGCTCCAGCGAGTAGAGCAGGTTGTTCCAGCGTACTCAGCAGGTGGTTCAGGCGGGTCTGGCAGGTGGTTCCGGTCTCTCTAGTAGGTGGTTCCGGCGTGTCCGGCACGTGCTTCTGGCACGTCTGAGAGCTGGTTCCGGCATGCCCGGCGGGTGATTCCATAGAGTCCGCCACGTGGTTCTGGCCTAGCTGACAGGTGATTTTGGCGTCCCCGGCAGGTGGTTACAGCGAGTTGAGCAGGAGGTTCCGGCATGCTCGGCAGTTGCATCCGGTGTCTCTGGCACGTGGTTCTGGCACGTCTGACATTTGGTTGCATCATGTCTGGCAGGTGATTCCGGAGTGTCCGGCAAGAGGTTCTGGTGTAGCCGGCAGGTGATTTTGGCATGTCCGGCAGGTGTTTCTGGCGAGCTGTTCAGGTGGTTCCGGTGTTCTTGGCAGGTGATTCTGGCGTGTCCAGCAGGTGGTTCCGGTCTGTCCGGTAATGGGTTCCGTCATGTGCCGCACGTGGTTCTGGCACGTCTGAGAGGTGGTTCCCGCATGCCCGGCAGGTGCTCCAGGAGAGTCCTACAAGTGGTTCTGGCCTAGCCCGCAGGTGATTTTGGCGTGTCCGGCAGGTGGTTCCGGCATGCTCGGCAGGTGGTTCAGGCATGTCTGGTAGGTGGTTCCGGTCTGTCCGCGAGGTGGTTCCGGCGTGTCAGGCACGTGGTTCCGGCATGTGTGACAGGTGGTTCTGGCATGTCCGGCAGGTGATTCTGGATTGTCCACCAAGTGGCTCTGGTGTAACCAGCAGGTGATTCCGGAGCGTACGGCAAGTGGTTCTGGCATAGCTGGCTGGTGATTTTGGGGTGTCCAGCAGGTGGCTCCAGCGAGTCGAGCAAGTTGTGCCGGTGTGCTCAGCAGGTGGTTCAGGCAGGTCCGGCAGGTGTTTCTGGTCTGTCCAGTACGTGGTGCCGGCATGTCCGGCACGTGCTTCCAGTATGTTTGAGAGGTGGTTCCTACCTTCCCGGCGGGAGATTCCGGAGCGTCCGCCATGTGATTCTGGCCTACCTGGCAGGGGATTTTGGCGTCTCTGGCTGGTGGTTCCGGCGAGTCGAACAGGAGGTTCCGGCGTGCTCGGCAGGTGCATCCGGTGTCTCTGGCACGTCATTCTGGCACGTTCGAGAGGTGGTTCCGGCATGCCTGACAGGTGATTCCGGAGTGTCCGACAAGGGGTTCTGGCACGTCTGAGAGGTGGTTCCGGCATACCCTGCAGGTGATTCTGGCTTGTCTGCCGAGTGGTGCTGGCGTAGCCATCAGGTGATTTTGGCGTGTCCAGCAGGTGGCTCCAGCGAGTAGAGCAGGTTGTTCCAGCGTACTCAGCAGGTGGTTCAGGCGGGTCTGGCAGGTGGTTCCGGTCTCTCTAGTAGGTGGTTCCGGCGTGTCCGGCACGTGCTTCTGGCACGTCTGAGAGCTGGTTCCGGCATGCCCGGCGGGTGATTCCATAGAGTCCGCCACGTGGTTCTGGCCTAGCTGACAGGTGATTTTGGCGTCCCCGGCAGGTGGTTACAGCGAGTTGAGCAGGAGGTTCCGGCATGCTCGGCAGTTGCATCCGGTGTCTCTGGCACGTGGTTCTGGCACGTCTGACATTTGGTTGCATCATGTCTGGCAGGTGATTCCGGAGTGTCCGGCAAGAGGTTCTGGTGTAGCCGGCAGGTGATTTTGGCATGTCCGGCAGGTGTTTCTGGCGAGCTGTTCAGGTGGTTCCGGTGTTCTTGGCAGGTGATTCTGGCGTGTCCAGCAGGTGGTTCCGGTCTGTCCGGTAATGGGTTCCGTCATGTGCCGCACGTGGTTCTGGCACGTCTGAGAGGTGGTTCCCGCATGCCCGGCAGGTGCTCCAGGAGAGTCCTACAAGTGGGTCTGGCCTAGCCCGCAGGTGATTTTGGCGTGTCCGGCAGGTGGTTCCGGCATGCTCGGCAGGTGGTTCAGGCATGTCTGGTAGGTGGTTCCGGTCTGTCCGCGAGGTGGTTCCGGCGTGTCAGGCACGTGGTTCCGGCATGTGTGACAGGTGGTTCTGGCATGTCCGGCAGGTGATTCTGGATTGTCCACCAAGTGGCTCTGGTGTAACCAGCAGGTGATTCCGGAGTGTACGGCAAGTGGTTCTGGCATAGCTGGCTGGTGATTTTGGGGTGTCCAGCAGGTGGCTCCAGCGAGTCGAGCAAGTTGTGCCGGTGTGCTCAGCAGGTGGTTCAGGCAGGTCCGGCAGGTGTTTCTGGTCTGTCCAGTACGTGGTGCCGGCATGTCCGGCACGTGCTTCCAGTATGTTTGAGAGGTGGTTCCTACCTTCCCGGCGGGAGATTCCGGAGCGTCCGCCATGTGATTCTGGCCTACCTGGCAGGGGATTTTGGCGTCTCTGGCTGGTGGTTCCGGCGAGTCGAACAGGAGGTTCCGGCGTGCTCGGCAGGTGCATCCGGTGTCTCTGGCACGTCATTCTGGCACGTTCGAGAGGTGGTTCCGGCATGCCTGACAGGTGATTCCGGAGTGTCCGACAAGGGGTTCTGGCACGTCTGAGAGGTGGTTCCGGCATACCCTGCAGGTGATTCTGGCTTGTCTGCCGAGTGGTGCTGGCGTAGCCATCAGGTGATTTTGGCGTGTCCAGCAGGTGGCTCCAGCGAGTAGAGCAGGTTGTTCCAGCGTACTCAGCAGGTGGTTCAGGCGGGTCTGGCAGGTGGTTCCGGTCTCTCTAGTAGGTGGTTCCGGCGTGTCCGGCACGTGCTTCTGGCACGTCTGAGAGCTGGTTCCGGCATGCCCGGCGGGTGATTCCATAGAGTCCGCCACGTGGTTCTGGCCTAGCTGACAGGTGATTTTGGCGTCCCCGGCAGGTGGTTACAGCGAGTTGAGCAGGAGGTTCCGGCATGCTCGGCAGTTGCATCCGGTGTCTCTGGCACGTGGTTCTGGCACGTCTGACATTTGGTTGCATCATGTCTGGCAGGTGATTCCGGAGTGTCCGGCAAGAGGTTCTGGTGTAGCCGGCAGGTGATTTTGGCATGTCCGGCAGGTGTTTCTGGCGAGCTGTTCAGGTGGTTCCGGTGTTCTTGGCAGGTGATTCTGGCGTGTCCAGCAGGTGGTTCCGGTCTGTCCGGTAATGGGTTCCGTCATGTGCCGCACGTGGTTCTGGCACGTCTGAGAGGTGGTTCCCGCATGCCCGGCAGGTGCTCCAGGAGAGTCCTACAAGTGGGTCTGGCCTAGCCCGCAGGTGATTTTGGCGTGTCCGGCAGGTGGTTCCGGCATGCTCGGCAGGTGGTTCAGGCATGTCTGGTAGGTGGTTCCGGTCTGTCCGCGAGGTGGTTCCGGCGTGTCAGGCACGTGGTTCCGGCATGTGTGACAGGTGGTTCTGGCATGTCCGGCAGGTGATTCTGGATTGTCCACCAAGTGGCTCTGGTGTAACCAGCAGGTGATTCCGGAGTGTACGGCAAGTGGTTCTGGCATAGCTGGCTGGTGATTTTGGGGTGTCCAGCAGGTGGCTCCAGCGAGTCGAGCAAGTTGTGCCGGTGTGCTCAGCAGGTGGTTCAGGCAGGTCCGGCAGGTGTTTCTGGTCTGTCCAGTACGTGGTGCCGGCATGTCCGGCACGTGCTTCCAGTATGTTTGAGAGGTGGTTCCTACCTTCCCGGCGGGAGATTCCGGAGCGTCCGCCATGTGATTCTGGCCTACCTGGCAGGGGATTTTGGCGTCTCTGGCTGGTGGTTCCGGCGAGTCGAAGAGGAGGTTCCGGCGTGCTCGGCAGGTGCATCCGGTGTCTCTGGCACGTCATTCTGGCACGTTCGAGAGGTGGTTCCGGCATGCCTGACAGGTGATTCCGGAGTGTCCGACAAGGGGTTCTGGCACGTCTGAGAGGTGGTTCCGGCATACCCTGCAGGTGATTCTGGCTTGTCTGCCGAGTGGTGCTGGCGTAGCCATCAGGTGATTTTGGCGTGTCCAGCAGGTGGCTCCAGCGAGTAGAGCAGGTTGTTCCAGCGTACTCAGCAGGTGGTTCAGGCGGGTCTGGCAGGTGGTTCCGGTCTCTCTAGTAGGTGGTTCCGGCGTGTCCGGCACGTGCTTCTGGCACGTCTGAGAGCTGGTTCCGGCATGCCCGGCGGGTGATTCCATAGAGTCCGCCACGTGGTTCTGGCCTAGCTGACAGGTGATTTTGGCGTCCCCGGCAGGTGGTTACAGCGAGTTGAGCAGGAGGTTCCGGCATGCTCGGCAGTTGCATCCGGTGTCTCTGGCACGTGGTTCTGGCACGTCTGACATTTGGTTGCATCATGTCTGGCAGGTGATTCCGGAGTGTCCGGCAAGAGGTTCTGGTGTAGCCGGCAGGTGATTTTGGCATGTCCGGCAGGTGTTTCTGGCGAGCTGTTCAGGTGGTTCCGGTGTTCTTGGCAGGTGATTCTGGCGTGTCCAGCAGGTGGTTCCGGTCTGTCCGGTAATGGGTTCCGTCATGTGCCGCACGTGGTTCTGGCACGTCTGAGAGGTGGTTCCCGCATGCCCGGCAGGTGCTCCAGGAGAGTCCTACAAGTGGTTCTGGCCTAGCCCGCAGGTGATTTTGGCGTGTCCGGCAGGTGGTTCCGGCATGCTCGGCAGGTGGTTCAGGCATGTCTGGTAGGTGGTTCCGGTCTGTCCGCGAGGTGGTTCCGGCGTGTCAGGCACGTGGTTCCGGCATGTGTGACAGGTGGTTCTGGCATGTCCGGCAGGTGATTCTGGATTGTCCACCAAGTGGCTCTGGTGTAACCAGCAGGTGATTCCGGAGCGTACGGCAAGTGGTTCTGGCATAGCTGGCTGGTGATTTTGGGGTGTCCAGCAGGTGGCTCCAGCGAGTCGAGCAAGTTGTGCCGGTGTGCTCAGCAGGTGGTTCAGGCAGGTCCGGCAGGTGTTTCTGGTCTGTCCAGTACGTGGTGCCGGCATGTCCGGCACGTGCTTCCAGTATGTTTGAGAGGTGGTTCCTACCTTCCCGGCGGGAGATTCCGGAGCGTCCGCCATGTGATTCTGGCCTACCTGGCAGGGGATTTTGGCGTCTCTGGCTGGTGGTTCCGGCGAGTCGAAGAGGAGGTTCCGGCGTGCTCGGCAGGTGCATCCGGTGTCTCTGGCACGTCATTCTGGCACGTTCGAGAGGTGGTTCCGGCATGCCTGACAGGTGATTCCGGAGTGTCCGACAAGGGGTTCTGGCACGTCTGAGAGGTGGTTCCGGCATACCCTGCAGGTGATTCTGGCTTGTCTGCCGAGTGGTGCTGGCGTAGCCATCAGGTGATTTTGGCGTGTCCAGCAGGTGGCTCCAGCGAGTAGAGCAGGTTGTTCCAGCGTACTCAGCAGGTGGTTCAGGCGGGTCTGGCAGGTGGTTCCGGTCTCTCTAGTAGGTGGTTCCGGCGTGTCCGGCACGTGCTTCTGGCACGTCTGAGAGCTGGTTCCGGCATGCCCGGCGGGTGATTCCATAGAGTCCGCCACGTGGTTCTGGCCTAGCTGACAGGTGATTTTGGCGTCCCCGGCAGGTGGTTACAGCGAGTTGAGCAGGAGGTTCCGGCATGCTCGGCAGTTGCATCCGGTGTCTCTGGCACGTGGTTCTGGCACGTCTGACATTTGGTTGCATCATGTCTGGCAGGTGATTCCGGAGTGTCCGGCAAGAGGTTCTGGTGTAGCCGGCAGGTGATTTTGGCATGTCCGGCAGGTGTTTCTGGCGAGCTGTTCAGGTGGTTCCGGTGTTCTTGGCAGGTGATTCTGGCGTGTCCAGCAGGTGGTTCCGGTCTGTCCGGTAATGGGTTCCGTCATGTGCCGCACGTGGTTCTGGCACGTCTGAGAGGTGGTTCCCGCATGCCCGGCAGGTGCTCCAGGAGAGTCCTACAAGTGGTTCTGGCCTAGCCCGCAGGTGATTTTGGCGTGTCCGGCAGGTGGTTCCGGCATGCTCGGCAGGTGGTTCAGGCATGTCTGGTAGGTGGTTCCGGTCTGTCCGCGAGGTGGTTCCGGCGTGTCAGGCACGTGGTTCCGGCATGTGTGACAGGTGGTTCTGGCATGTCCGGCAGGTGATTCTGGATTGTCCACCAAGTGGCTCTGGTGTAACCAGCAGGTGATTCCGGAGCGTACGGCAAGTGGTTCTGGCATAGCTGGCTGGTGATTTTGGGGTGTCCAGCAGGTGGCTCCAGCGAGTCGAGCAAGTTGTGCCGGTGTGCTCAGCAGGTGGTTCAGGCAGGTCCGGCAGGTGTTTCTGGTCTGTCCAGTACGTGGTGCCGGCATGTCCGGCACGTGCTTCCAGTATGTTTGAGAGGTGGTTCCTACCTTCCCGGCGGGAGATTCCGGAGCGTCCGCCATGTGATTCTGGCCTACCTGGCAGGGGATTTTGGCGTCTCTGGCTGGTGGTTCCGGCGAGTCGAACAGGAGGTTCCGGCGTGCTCGGCAGGTGCATCCGGTGTCTCTGGCACGTCATTCTGGCACGTTCGAGAGGTGGTTCCGGCATGCCTGACAGGTGATTCCGGAGTGTCCGACAAGGGGTTCTGGCACGTCTGAGAGGTGGTTCCGGCATACCCTGCAGGTGATTCTGGCTTGTCTGCCGAGTGGTGCTGGCGTAGCCATCAGGTGATTTTGGCGTGTCCAGCAGGTGGCTCCAGCGAGTAGAGCAGGTTGTTCCAGCGTACTCAGCAGGTGGTTCAGGCGGGTCTGGCAGGTGGTTCCGGTCTCTCTAGTAGGTGGTTCCGGCGTGTCCGGCACGTGCTTCTGGCACGTCTGAGAGCTGGTTCCGGCATGCCCGGCGGGTGATTCCATAGAGTCCGCCACGTGGTTCTGGCCTAGCTGACAGGTGATTTTGGCGTCCCCGGCAGGTGGTTACAGCGAGTTGAGCAGGAGGTTCCGGCATGCTCGGCAGTTGCATCCGGTGTCTCTGGCACGTGGTTCTGGCACGTCTGACATTTGGTTGCATCATGTCTGGCAGGTGATTCCGGAGTGTCCGGCAAGAGGTTCTGGTGTAGCCGGCAGGTGATTTTGGCATGTCCGGCAGGTGTTTCTGGCGAGCTGTTCAGGTGGTTCCGGTGTTCTTGGCAGGTGATTCTGGCGTGTCCAGCAGGTGGTTCCGGTCTGTCCGGTAATGGGTTCCGTCATGTGCCGCACGTGGTTCTGGCACGTCTGAGAGGTGGTTCCCGCATGCCCGGCAGGTGCTCCAGGAGAGTCCTACAAGTGGGTCTGGCCTAGCCCGCAGGTGATTTTGGCGTGTCCGGCAGGTGGTTCCGGCATGCTCGGCAGGTGGTTCAGGCATGTCTGGTAGGTGGTTCCGGTCTGTCCGCGAGGTGGTTCCGGCGTGTCAGGCACGTGGTTCCGGCATGTGTGACAGGTGGTTCTGGCATGTCCGGCAGGTGATTCTGGATTGTCCACCAAGTGGCTCTGGTGTAACCAGCAGGTGATTCCGGAGTGTACGGCAAGTGGTTCTGGCATAGCTGGCTGGTGATTTTGGGGTGTCCAGCAGGTGGCTCCAGCGAGTCGAGCAAGTTGTGCCGGTGTGCTCAGCAGGTGGTTCAGGCAGGTCCGGCAGGTGTTTCTGGTCTGTCCAGTACGTGGTGCCGGCATGTCCGGCACGTGCTTCCAGTATGTTTGAGAGGTGGTTCCTACCTTCCCGGCGGGAGATTCCGGAGCGTCCGCCATGTGATTCTGGCCTACCTGGCAGGGGATTTTGGCGTCTCTGGCTGGTGGTTCCGGCGAGTCGAAGAGGAGGTTCCGGCGTGCTCGGCAGGTGCATCCGGTGTCTCTGGCACGTCATTCTGGCACGTTCGAGAGGTGGTTCCGGCATGCCTGACAGGTGATTCCGGAGTGTCCGACAAGGGGTTCTGGCACGTCTGAGAGGTGGTTCCGGCATACCCTGCAGGTGATTCTGGCTTGTCTGCCGAGTGGTGCTGGCGTAGCCATCAGGTGATTTTGGCGTGTCCAGCAGGTGGCTCCAGCGAGTAGAGCAGGTTGTTCCAGCGTACTCAGCAGGTGGTTCAGGCGGGTCTGGCAGGTGGTTCCGGTCTCTCTAGTAGGTGGTTCCGGCGTGTCCGGCACGTGCTTCTGGCACGTCTGAGAGCTGGTTCCGGCATGCCCGGCGGGTGATTCCATAGAGTCCGCCACGTGGTTCTGGCCTAGCTGACAGGTGATTTTGGCGTCCCCGGCAGGTGGTTACAGCGAGTTGAGCAGGAGGTTCCGGCATGCTCGGCAGTTGCATCCGGTGTCTCTGGCACGTGGTTCTGGCACGTCTGACATTTGGTTGCATCATGTCTGGCAGGTGATTCCGGAGTGTCCGGCAAGAGGTTCTGGTGTAGCCGGCAGGTGATTTTGGCATGTCCGGCAGGTGTTTCTGGCGAGCTGTTCAGGTGGTTCCGGTGTTCTTGGCAGGTGATTCTGGCGTGTCCAGCAGGTGGTTCCGGTCTGTCCGGTAATGGGTTCCGTCATGTGCCGCACGTGGTTCTGGCACGTCTGAGAGGTGGTTCCCGCATGCCCGGCAGGTGCTCCAGGAGAGTCCTACAAGTGGTTCTGGCCTAGCCCGCAGGTGATTTTGGCGTGTCCGGCAGGTGGTTCCGGCATGCTCGGCAGGTGGTTCAGGCATGTCTGGTAGGTGGTTCCGGTCTGTCCGCGAGGTGGTTCCGGCGTGTCAGGCACGTGGTTCCGGCATGTGTGACAGGTGGTTCTGGCATGTCCGGCAGGTGATTCTGGATTGTCCACCAAGTGGCTCTGGTGTAACCAGCAGGTGATTCCGGAGTGTACGGCAAGTGGTTCTGGCATAGCTGGCTGGTGATTTTGGGGTGTCCAGCAGGTGGCTCCAGCGAGTCGAGCAAGTTGTGCCGGTGTGCTCAGCAGGTGGTTCAGGCAGGTCCGGCAGGTGTTTCTGGTCTGTCCAGTACGTGGTGCCGGCATGTCCGGCACGTGCTTCCAGTATGTTTGAGAGGTGGTTCCTACCTTCCCGGCGGGAGATTCCGGAGCGTCCGCCATGTGATTCTGGCCTACCTGGCAGGGGATTTTGGCGTCTCTGGCTGGTGGTTCCGGCGAGTCGAAGAGGAGGTTCCGGCGTGCTCGGCAGGTGCATCCGGTGTCTCTGGCACGTCATTCTGGCACGTTCGAGAGGTGGTTCCGGCATGCCTGACAGGTGATTCCGGAGTGTCCGACAAGGGGTTCTGGCACGTCTGAGAGGTGGTTCCGGCATACCCTGCAGGTGATTCTGGCTTGTCTGCCGAGTGGTGCTGGCGTAGCCATCAGGTGATTTTGGCGTGTCCAGCAGGTGGCTCCAGCGAGTAGAGCAGGTTGTTCCAGCGTACTCAGCAGGTGGTTCAGGCGGGTCTGGCAGGTGGTTCCGGTCTCTCTAGTAGGTGGTTCCGGCGTGTCCGGCACGTGCTTCTGGCACGTCTGAGAGCTGGTTCCGGCATGCCCGGCGGGTGATTCCATAGAGTCCGCCACGTGGTTCTGGCCTAGCTGACAGGTGATTTTGGCGTCCCCGGCAGGTGGTTACAGCGAGTTGAGCAGGAGGTTCCGGCATGCTCGGCAGTTGCATCCGGTGTCTCTGGCACGTGGTTCTGGCACGTCTGACATTTGGTTGCATCATGTCTGGCAGGTGATTCCGGAGTGTCCGGCAAGAGGTTCTGGTGTAGCCGGCAGGTGATTTTGGCATGTCCGGCAGGTGTTTCTGGCGAGCTGTTCAGGTGGTTCCGGTGTTCTTGGCAGGTGATTCTGGCGTGTCCAGCAGGTGGTTCCGGTCTGTCCGGTAATGGGTTCCGTCATGTGCCGCACGTGGTTCTGGCACGTCTGAGAGGTGGTTCCCGCATGCCCGGCAGGTGCTCCAGGAGAGTCCTACAAGTGGTTCTGGCCTAGCCCGCAGGTGATTTTGGCGTGTCCGGCAGGTGGTTCCGGCATGCTCGGCAGGTGGTTCAGGCATGTCTGGTAGGTGGTTCCGGTCTGTCCGCGAGGTGGTTCCGGCGTGTCAGGCACGTGGTTCCGGCATGTGTGACAGGTGGTTCTGGCATGTCCGGCAGGTGATTCTGGATTGTCCACCAAGTGGCTCTGGTGTAACCAGCAGGTGATTCCGGAGCGTACGGCAAGTGGTTCTGGCATAGCTGGCTGGTGATTTTGGGGTGTCCAGCAGGTGGCTCCAGCGAGTCGAGCAAGTTGTGCCGGTGTGCTCAGCAGGTGGTTCAGGCAGGTCCGGCAGGTGTTTCTGGTCTGTCCAGTACGTGGTGCCGGCATGTCCGGCACGTGCTTCCAGTATGTTTGAGAGGTGGTTCCTACCTTCCCGGCGGGAGATTCCGGAGCGTCCGCCATGTGATTCTGGCCTACCTGGCAGGGGATTTTGGCGTCTCTGGCTGGTGGTTCCGGCGAGTCGAAGAGGAGGTTCCGGCGTGCTCGGCAGGTGCATCCGGTGTCTCTGGCACGTCATTCTGGCACGTTCGAGAGGTGGTTCCGGCATGCCTGACAGGTGATTCCGGAGTGTCCGACAAGGGGTTCTGGCACGTCTGAGAGGTGGTTCCGGCATACCCTGCAGGTGATTCTGGCTTGTCTGCCGAGTGGTGCTGGCGTAGCCATCAGGTGATTTTGGCGTGTCCAGCAGGTGGCTCCAGCGAGTAGAGCAGGTTGTTCCAGCGTACTCAGCAGGTGGTTCAGGCGGGTCTGGCAGGTGGTTCCGGTCTCTCTAGTAGGTGGTTCCGGCGTGTCCGGCACGTGCTTCTGGCACGTCTGAGAGCTGGTTCCGGCATGCCCGGCGGGTGATTCCATAGAGTCCGCCACGTGGTTCTGGCCTAGCTGACAGGTGATTTTGGCGTCCCCGGCAGGTGGTTACAGCGAGTTGAGCAGGAGGTTCCGGCATGCTCGGCAGTTGCATCCGGTGTCTCTGGCACGTGGTTCTGGCACGTCTGACATTTGGTTGCATCATGTCTGGCAGGTGATTCCGGAGTGTCCGGCAAGAGGTTCTGGTGTAGCCGGCAGGTGATTTTGGCATGTCCGGCAGGTGTTTCTGGCGAGCTGTTCAGGTGGTTCCGGTGTTCTTGGCAGGTGATTCTGGCGTGTCCAGCAGGTGGTTCCGGTCTGTCCGGTAATGGGTTCCGTCATGTGCCGCACGTGGTTCTGGCACGTCTGAGAGGTGGTTCCCGCATGCCCGGCAGGTGCTCCAGGAGAGTCCTACAAGTGGTTCTGGCCTAGCCCGCAGGTGATTTTGGCGTGTCCGGCAGGTGGTTCCGGCATGCTCGGCAGGTGGTTCAGGCATGTCTGGTAGGTGGTTCCGGTCTGTCCGCGAGGTGGTTCCGGCGTGTCAGGCACGTGGTTCCGGCATGTGTGACAGGTGGTTCTGGCATGTCCGGCAGGTGATTCTGGATTGTCCACCAAGTGGCTCTGGTGTAACCAGCAGGTGATTCCGGAGCGTACGGCAAGTGGTTCTGGCATAGCTGGCTGGTGATTTTGGGGTGTCCAGCAGGTGGCTCCAGCGAGTCGAGCAAGTTGTGCCGGTGTGCTCAGCAGGTGGTTCAGGCAGGTCCGGCAGGTGTTTCTGGTCTGTCCAGTACGTGGTGCCGGCATGTCCGGCACGTGCTTCCAGTATGTTTGAGAGGTGGTTCCTACCTTCCCGGCGGGAGATTCCGGAGCGTCCGCCATGTGATTCTGGCCTACCTGGCAGGGGATTTTGGCGTCTCTGGCTGGTGGTTCCGGCGAGTCGAACAGGAGGTTCCGGCGTGCTCGGCAGGTGCATCCGGTGTCTCTGGCACGTCATTCTGGCACGTTCGAGAGGTGGTTCCGGCATGCCTGACAGGTGATTCCGGAGTGTCCGACAAGGGGTTCTGGCACGTCTGAGAGGTGGTTCCGGCATACCCTGCAGGTGATTCTGGCTTGTCTGCCGAGTGGTGCTGGCGTAGCCATCAGGTGATTTTGGCGTGTCCAGCAGGTGGCTCCAGCGAGTAGAGCAGGTTGTTCCAGCGTACTCAGCAGGTGGTTCAGGCGGGTCTGGCAGGTGGTTCCGGTCTCTCTAGTAGGTGGTTCCGGCGTGTCCGGCACGTGCTTCTGGCACGTCTGAGAGCTGGTTCCGGCATGCCCGGCGGGTGATTCCATAGAGTCCGCCACGTGGTTCTGGCCTAGCTGACAGGTGATTTTGGCGTCCCCGGCAGGTGGTTACAGCGAGTTGAGCAGGAGGTTCCGGCATGCTCGGCAGTTGCATCCGGTGTCTCTGGCACGTGGTTCTGGCACGTCTGACATTTGGTTGCATCATGTCTGGCAGGTGATTCCGGAGTGTCCGGCAAGAGGTTCTGGTGTAGCCGGCAGGTGATTTTGGCATGTCCGGCAGGTGTTTCTGGCGAGCTGTTCAGGTGGTTCCGGTGTTCTTGGCAGGTGATTCTGGCGTGTCCAGCAGGTGGTTCCGGTCTGTCCGGTAATGGGTTCCGTCATGTGCCGCACGTGGTTCTGGCACGTCTGAGAGGTGGTTCCCGCATGCCCGGCAGGTGCTCCAGGAGAGTCCTACAAGTGGGTCTGGCCTAGCCCGCAGGTGATTTTGGCGTGTCCGGCAGGTGGTTCCGGCATGCTCGGCAGGTGGTTCAGGCATGTCTGGTAGGTGGTTCCGGTCTGTCCGCGAGGTGGTTCCGGCGTGTCAGGCACGTGGTTCCGGCATGTGTGACAGGTGGTTCTGGCATGTCCGGCAGGTGATTCTGGATTGTCCACCAAGTGGCTCTGGTGTAACCAGCAGGTGATTCCGGAGTGTACGGCAAGTGGTTCTGGCATAGCTGGCTGGTGATTTTGGGGTGTCCAGCAGGTGGCTCCAGCGAGTCGAGCAAGTTGTGCCGGTGTGCTCAGCAGGTGGTTCAGGCAGGTCCGGCAGGTGTTTCTGGTCTGTCCAGTACGTGGTGCCGGCATGTCCGGCACGTGCTTCCAGTATGTTTGAGAGGTGGTTCCTACCTTCCCGGCGGGAGATTCCGGAGCGTCCGCCATGTGATTCTGGCCTACCTGGCAGGGGATTTTGGCGTCTCTGGCTGGTGGTTCCGGCGAGTCGAAGAGGAGGTTCCGGCGTGCTCGGCAGGTGCATCCGGTGTCTCTGGCACGTCATTCTGGCACGTTCGAGAGGTGGTTCCGGCATGCCTGACAGGTGATTCCGGAGTGTCCGACAAGGGGTTCTGGCACGTCTGAGAGGTGGTTCCGGCATACCCTGCAGGTGATTCTGGCTTGTCTGCCGAGTGGTGCTGGCGTAGCCATCAGGTGATTTTGGCGTGTCCAGCAGGTGGCTCCAGCGAGTAGAGCAGGTTGTTCCAGCGTACTCAGCAGGTGGTTCAGGCGGGTCTGGCAGGTGGTTCCGGTCTCTCTAGTAGGTGGTTCCGGCGTGTCCGGCACGTGCTTCTGGCACGTCTGAGAGCTGGTTCCGGCATGCCCGGCGGGTGATTCCATAGAGTCCGCCACGTGGTTCTGGCCTAGCTGACAGGTGATTTTGGCGTCCCCGGCAGGTGGTTACAGCGAGTTGAGCAGGAGGTTCCGGCATGCTCGGCAGTTGCATCCGGTGTCTCTGGCACGTGGTTCTGGCACGTCTGACATTTGGTTGCATCATGTCTGGCAGGTGATTCCGGAGTGTCCGGCAAGAGGTTCTGGTGTAGCCGGCAGGTGATTTTGGCATGTCCGGCAGGTGTTTCTGGCGAGCTGTTCAGGTGGTTCTGGTGTTCTTGGCAGGTGATTCTGGCGTGTCCAGCAGGTGGTTCCGGTCTGTCCGGTAATGGGTTCCGTCATGTGCCGCACGTGGTTCTGGCACGTCTGAGAGGTGGTTCCCGCATGCCCGGCAGGTGCTCCAGGAGAGTCCTACAAGTGGTTCTGGCCTAGCCCGCAGGTGATTTTGGCGTGTCCGGCAGGTGGTTCCGGCATGCTCGGCAGGTGGTTCAGGCATGTCTGGTAGGTGGTTCCGGTCTGTCCGCGAGGTGGTTCCGGCGTGTCAGGCACGTGGTTCCGGCATGTGTGACAGGTGGTTCTGGCATGTCCGGCAGGTGATTCTGGATTGTCCACCAAGTGGCTCTGGTGTAACCAGCAGGTGATTCCGGAGTGTACGGCAAGTGGTTCTGGCATAGCTGGCTGGTGATTTTGGGGTGTCCAGCAGGTGGCTCCAGCGAGTCGAGCAAGTTGTGCCGGTGTGCTCAGCAGGTGGTTCAGGCAGGTCCGGCAGGTGTTTCTGGTCTGTCCAGTACGTGGTGCCGGCATGTCCGGCACGTGCTTCCAGTATGTTTGAGAGGTGGTTCCTACCTTCCCGGCGGGAGATTCCGGAGCGTCCGCCATGTGATTCTGGCCTACCTGGCAGGGGATTTTGGCGTCTCTGGCTGGTGGTTCCGGCGAGTCGAAGAGGAGGTTCCGGCGTGCTCGGCAGGTGCATCCGGTGTCTCTGGCACGTCATTCTGGCACGTTCGAGAGGTGGTTCCGGCATACCCTGCAGGTGATTCTGGCTTGTCTGCCGAGTGGTGCTGGCGTAGCCATCAGGTGATTTTGGCGTGTCCAGCAGGTGGCTCCAGCGAGTAGAGCAGGTTGTTCCAGCGTACTCAGCAGGTGGTTCAGGCGGGTCTGGCAGGTGGTTCCGGTCTCTCTAGTAGGTGGTTCCGGCGTGTCCGGCACGTGCTTCTGGCACGTCTGAGAGCTGGTTCCGGCATGCCCGGCGGGTGATTCCATAGAGTCCGCCACGTGGTTCTGGCCTAGCTGACAGGTGATTTTGGCGTCCCCGGCAGGTGGTTACAGCGAGTTGAGCAGGAGGTTCCGGCATGCTCGGCAGTTGCATCCGGTGTCTCTGGCACGTGGTTCTGGCACGTCTGACATTTGGTTGCATCATGTCTGGCAGGTGATTCCGGAGTGTCCGGCAAGAGGTTCTGGTGTAGCCGGCAGGTGATTTTGGCATGTCCGGCAGGTGTTTCTGGCGAGCTGTTCAGGTGGTTCCGGTGTTCTTGGCAGGTGATTCTGGCGTGTCCAGCAGGTGGTTCCGGTCTGTCCGGTAATGGGTTCCGTCATGTGCCGCACGTGGTTCTGGCACGTCTGAGAGGTGGTTCCCGCATGCCCGGCAGGTGCTCCAGGAGAGTCCTACAAGTGGTTCTGGCCTAGCCCGCAGGTGATTTTGGCGTGTCCGGCAGGTGGTTCCGGCATGCTCGGCAGGTGGTTCAGGCATGTCTGGTAGGTGGTTCCGGTCTGTCCGCGAGGTGGTTCCGGCGTGTCAGGCACGTGGTTCCGGCATGTGTGACAGGTGGTTCTGGCATGTCCGGCAGGTGATTCTGGATTGTCCACCAAGTGGCTCTGGTGTAACCAGCAGGTGATTCCGGAGTGTACGGCAAGTGGTTCTGGCATAGCTGGCTGGTGATTTTGGGGTGTCCAGCAGGTGGCTCCAGCGAGTCGAGCAAGTTGTGCCGGTGTGCTCAGCAGGTGGTTCAGGCAGGTCCGGCAGGTGTTTCTGGTCTGTCCAGTACGTGGTGCCGGCATGTCCGGCACGTGCTTCCAGTATGTTTGAGAGGTGGTTCCTACCTTCCCGGCGGGAGATTCCGGAGCGTCCGCCATGTGATTCTGGCCTACCTGGCAGGGGATTTTGGCGTCTCTGGCTGGTGGTTCCGGCGAGTCGAAGAGGAGGTTCCGGCGTGCTCGGCAGGTGCATCCGGTGTCTCTGGCACGTCATTCTGGCACGTTCGAGAGGTGGTTCCGGCATACCCTGCAGGTGATTCTGGCTTGTCTGCCGAGTGGTGCTGGCGTAGCCATCAGGTGATTTTGGCGTGTCCAGCAGGTGGCTCCAGCGAGTAGAGCAGGTTGTTCCAGCGTACTCAGCAGGTGGTTCAGGCGGGTCTGGCAGGTGGTTCCGGTCTCTCTAGTAGGTGGTTCCGGCGTGTCCGGCACGTGCTTCTGGCACGTCTGAGAGCTGGTTCCGGCATGCCCGGCGGGTGATTCCATAGAGTCCGCCACGTGGTTCTGGCCTAGCTGACAGGTGATTTTGGCGTCCCCGGCAGGTGGTTACAGCGAGTTGAGCAGGAGGTTCCGGCATGCTCGGCAGTTGCATCCGGTGTCTCTGGCACGTGGTTCTGGCACGTCTGACATTTGGTTGCATCATGTCTGGCAGGTGATTCCGGAGTGTCCGGCAAGAGGTTCTGGTGTAGCCGGCAGGTGATTTTGGCATGTCCGGCAGGTGTTTCTGGCGAGCTGTTCAGGTGGTTCCGGTGTTCTTGGCAGG
Source organism: Equus asinus (assembly GCF_041296235.1). NCBI lineage: Eukaryota > Metazoa > Chordata > Mammalia > Perissodactyla > Equidae > Equus > Equus asinus. Next base: position 38,332 of record NW_027225061.1, read on the forward strand.
TGATTCTGGCGTGTCCAGCAGGTGGTTCCGGTCTGTCCGGTAATGGGTTCCGTCATGTGCCGCACGTGGTTCTGGCACGTCTGAGAGGTGGTTCCCGCATGCCCGGCAGGTGCTCCAGGAGAGTCCTACAAGTGGGTCTGGCCTAGCCCGCAGGTGATTTTGGCGTGTCCGGCAGGTGGTTCCGGCATGCTCGGCAGGTGGTTCAGGCATGTCTGGTAGGTGGTTCCGGTCTGTCCGCGAGGTGGTTCCGGCGTGTCAGGCACGTGGTTCCGGCATGTGTGACAGGTGGTTCTGGCATGTCCGGCAGGTGATTCTGGATTGTCCACCAAGTGGCTCTGGTGTAACCAGCAGGTGATTCCGGAGTGTACGGCAAGTGGTTCTGGCATAGCTGGCTGGTGATTTTGGGGTGTCCAGCAGGTGGCTCCAGCGAGTCGAGCAAGTTGTGCCGGTGTGCTCAGCAGGTGGTTCAGGCAGGTCCGGCAGGTGTTTCTGGTCTGTCCAGTACGTGGTGCCGGCATGTCCGGCACGTGCTTCCAGTATGTTTGAGAGGTGGTTCCTACCTTCCCGGCGGGAGATTCCGGAGCGTCCGCCATGTGATTCTGGCCTACCTGGCAGGGGATTTTGGCGTCTCTGGCTGGTGGTTCCGGCGAGTCGAAGAGGAGGTTCCGGCGTGCTCGGCAGGTGCATCCGGTGTCTCTGGCACGTCATTCTGGCACGTTCGAGAGGTGGTTCCGGCATGCCTGACAGGTGATTCCGGAGTGTCCGACAAGGGGTTCTGGCACGTCTGAGAGGTGGTTCCGGCATACCCTGCAGGTGATTCTGGCTTGTCTGCCGAGTGGTGCTGGCGTAGCCATCAGGTGATTTTGGCGTGTCCAGCAGGTGGCTCCAGCGAGTAGAGCAGGTTGTTCCAGCGTACTCAGCAGGTGGTTCAGGCGGGTCTGGCAGGTGGTTCCGGTCTCTCTAGTAGGTGGTTCCGGCGTGTCCGGCACGTGCTTCTGGCACGTCTGAGAGCTGGTTCCGGCATGCCCGGCGGGTGATTCCATAGAGTCCGCCACGTGGTTCTGGCCTAGCTGACAGGTGATTTTGGCGTCCCCGGCAGGTGGTTACAGCGAGTTGAGCAGGAGGTTCCGGCATGCTCGGCAGTTGCATCCGGTGTCTCTGGCACGTGGTTCTGGCACGTCTGACATTTGGTTGCATCATGTCTGGCAGGTGATTCCGGAGTGTCCGGCAAGAGGTTCTGGTGTAGCCGGCAGGTGATTTTGGCATGTCCGGCAGGTGTTTCTGGCGAGCTGTTCAGGTGGTTCCGGTGTTCTTGGCAGGTGATTCTGGCGTGTCCAGCAGGTGGTTCCGGTCTGTCCGGTAATGGGTTCCGTCATGTGCCGCACGTGGTTCTGGCACGTCTGAGAGGTGGTTCCCGCATGCCCGGCAGGTGCTCCAGGAGAGTCCTACAAGTGGTTCTGGCCTAGCCCGCAGGTGATTTTGGCGTGTCCGGCAGGTGGTTCCGGCATGCTCGGCAGGTGGTTCAGGCATGTCTGGTAGGTGGTTCCGGTCTGTCCGCGAGGTGGTTCCGGCGTGTCAGGCACGTGGTTCCGGCATGTGTGACAGGTGGTTCTGGCATGTCCGGCAGGTGATTCTGGATTGTCCACCAAGTGGCTCTGGTGTAACCAGCAGGTGATTCCGGAGTGTACGGCAAGTGGTTCTGGCATAGCTGGCTGGTGATTTTGGGGTGTCCAGCAGGTGGCTCCAGCGAGTCGAGCAAGTTGTGCCGGTGTGCTCAGCAGGTGGTTCAGGCAGGTCCGGCAGGTGTTTCTGGTCTGTCCAGTACGTGGTGCCGGCATGTCCGGCACGTGCTTCCAGTATGTTTGAGAGGTGGTTCCTACCTTCCCGGCGGGAGATTCCGGAGCGTCCGCCATGTGATTCTGGCCTACCTGGCAGGGGATTTTGGCGTCTCTGGCTGGTGGTTCCGGCGAGTCGAAGAGGAGGTTCCGGCGTGCTCGGCAGGTGCATCCGGTGTCTCTGGCACGTCATTCTGGCACGTTCGAGAGGTGGTTCCGGCATGCCTGACAGGTGATTCCGGAGTGTCCGACAAGGGGTTCTGGCACGTCTGAGAGGTGGTTCCGGCATACCCTGCAGGTGATTCTGGCTTGTCTGCCGAGTGGTGCTGGCGTAGCCATCAGGTGATTTTGGCGTGTCCAGCAGGTGGCTCCAGCGAGTAGAGCAGGTTGTTCCAGCGTACTCAGCAGGTGGTTCAGGCGGGTCTGGCAGGTGGTTCCGGTCTCTCTAGTAGGTGGTTCCGGCGTGTCCGGCACGTGCTTCTGGCACGTCTGAGAGCTGGTTCCGGCATGCCCGGCGGGTGATTCCATAGAGTCCGCCACGTGGTTCTGGCCTAGCTGACAGGTGATTTTGGCGTCCCCGGCAGGTGGTTACAGCGAGTTGAGCAGGAGGTTCCGGCATGCTCGGCAGTTGCATCCGGTGTCTCTGGCACGTGGTTCTGGCACGTCTGACATTTGGTTGCATCATGTCTGGCAGGTGATTCCGGAGTGTCCGGCAAGAGGTTCTGGTGTAGCCGGCAGGTGATTTTGGCATGTCCGGCAGGTGTTTCTGGCGAGCTGTTCAGGTGGTTCCGGTGTTCTTGGCAGGTGATTCTGGCGTGTCCAGCAGGTGGTTCCGGTCTGTCCGGTAATGGGTTCCGTCATGTGCCGCACGTGGTTCTGGCACGTCTGAGAGGTGGTTCCCGCATGCCCGGCAGGTGCTCCAGGAGAGTCCTACAAGTGGTTCTGGCCTAGCCCGCAGGTGATTTTGGCGTGTCCGGCAGGTGGTTCCGGCATGCTCGGCAGGTGGTTCAGGCATGTCTGGTAGGTGGTTCCGGTCTGTCCGCGAGGTGGTTCCGGCGTGTCAGGCACGTGGTTCCGGCATGTGTGACAGGTGGTTCTGGCATGTCCGGCAGGTGATTCTGGATTGTCCACCAAGTGGCTCTGGTGTAACCAGCAGGTGATTCCGGAGTGTACGGCAAGTGGTTCTGGCATAGCTGGCTGGTGATTTTGGGGTGTCCAGCAGGTGGCTCCAGCGAGTCGAGCAAGTTGTGCCGGTGTGCTCAGCAGGTGGTTCAGGCAGGTCCGGCAGGTGTTTCTGGTCTGTCCAGTACGTGGTGCCGGCATGTCCGGCACGTGCTTCCAGTATGTTTGAGAGGTGGTTCCTACCTTCCCGGCGGGAGATTCCGGAGCGTCCGCCATGTGATTCTGGCCTACCTGGCAGGGGATTTTGGCGTCTCTGGCTGGTGGTTCCGGCGAGTCGAAGAGGAGGTTCCGGCGTGCTCGGCAGGTGCATCCGGTGTCTCTGGCACGTCATTCTGGCACGTTCGAGAGGTGGTTCCGGCATGCCTGACAGGTGATTCCGGAGTGTCCGACAAGGGGTTCTGGCACGTCTGAGAGGTGGTTCCGGCATACCCTGCAGGTGATTCTGGCTTGTCTGCCGAGTGGTGCTGGCGTAGCCATCAGGTGATTTTGGCGTGTCCAGCAGGTGGCTCCAGCGAGTAGAGCAGGTTGTTCCAGCGTACTCAGCAGGTGGTTCAGGCGGGTCTGGCAGGTGGTTCCGGTCTCTCTAGTAGGTGGTTCCGGCGTGTCCGGCACGTGCTTCTGGCACGTCTGAGAGCTGGTTCCGGCATGCCCGGCGGGTGATTCCATAGAGTCCGCCACGTGGTTCTGGCCTAGCTGACAGGTGATTTTGGCGTCCCCGGCAGGTGGTTACAGCGAGTTGAGCAGGAGGTTCCGGCATGCTCGGCAGTTGCATCCGGTGTCTCTGGCACGTGGTTCTGGCACGTCTGACATTTGGTTGCATCATGTCTGGCAGGTGATTCCGGAGTGTCCGGCAAGAGGTTCTGGTGTAGCCGGCAGGTGATTTTGGCATGTCCGGCAGGTGTTTCTGGCGAGCTGTTCAGGTGGTTCCGGTGTTCTTGGCAGGTGATTCTGGCGTGTCCAGCAGGTGGTTCCGGTCTGTCCGGTAATGGGTTCCGTCATGTGCCGCACGTGGTTCTGGCACGTCTGAGAGGTGGTTCCCGCATGCCCGGCAGGTGCTCCAGGAGAGTCCTACAAGTGGGTCTGGCCTAGCCCGCAGGTGATTTTGGCGTGTCCGGCAGGTGGTTCCGGCATGCTCGGCAGGTGGTTCAGGCATGTCTGGTAGGTGGTTCCGGTCTGTCCGCGAGGTGGTTCCGGCGTGTCAGGCACGTGGTTCCGGCATGTGTGACAGGTGGTTCTGGCATGTCCGGCAGGTGATTCTGGATTGTCCACCAAGTGGCTCTGGTGTAACCAGCAGGTGATTCCGGAGTGTACGGCAAGTGGTTCTGGCATAGCTGGCTGGTGATTTTGGGGTGTCCAGCAGGTGGCTCCAGCGAGTCGAGCAAGTTGTGCCGGTGTGCTCAGCAGGTGGTTCAGGCAGGTCCGGCAGGTGTTTCTGGTCTGTCCAGTACGTGGTGCCGGCATGTCCGGCACGTGCTTCCAGTATGTTTGAGAGGTGGTTCCTACCTTCCCGGCGGGAGATTCCGGAGCGTCCGCCATGTGATTCTGGCCTACCTGGCAGGGGATTTTGGCGTCTCTGGCTGGTGGTTCCGGCGAGTCGAAGAGGAGGTTCCGGCGTGCTCGGCAGGTGCATCCGGTGTCTCTGGCACGTCATTCTGGCACGTTCGAGAGGTGGTTCCGGCATGCCTGACAGGTGATTCCGGAGTGTCCGACAAGGGGTTCTGGCACGTCTGAGAGGTGGTTCCGGCATACCCTGCAGGTGATTCTGGCTTGTCTGCCGAGTGGTGCTGGCGTAGCCATCAGGTGATTTTGGCGTGTCCAGCAGGTGGCTCCAGCGAGTAGAGCAGGTTGTTCCAGCGTACTCAGCAGGTGGTTCAGGCGGGTCTGGCAGGTGGTTCCGGTCTCTCTAGTAGGTGGTTCCGGCGTGTCCGGCACGTGCTTCTGGCACGTCTGAGAGCTGGTTCCGGCATGCCCGGCGGGTGATTCCATAGAGTCCGCCACGTGGTTCTGGCCTAGCTGACAGGTGATTTTGGCGTCCCCGGCAGGTGGTTACAGCGAGTTGAGCAGGAGGTTCCGGCATGCTCGGCAGTTGCATCCGGTGTCTCTGGCACGTGGTTCTGGCACGTCTGACATTTGGTTGCATCATGTCTGGCAGGTGATTCCGGAGTGTCCGGCAAGAGGTTCTGGTGTAGCCGGCAGGTGATTTTGGCATGTCCGGCAGGTGTTTCTGGCGAGCTGTTCAGGTGGTTCCGGTGTTCTTGGCAGGTGATTCTGGCGTGTCCAGCAGGTGGTTCCGGTCTGTCCGGTAATGGGTTCCGTCATGTGCCGCACGTGGTTCTGGCACGTCTGAGAGGTGGTTCCCGCATGCCCGGCAGGTGCTCCAGGAGAGTCCTACAAGTGGTTCTGGCCTAGCCCGCAGGTGATTTTGGCGTGTCCGGCAGGTGGTTCCGGCATGCTCGGCAGGTGGTTCAGGCATGTCTGGTAGGTGGTTCCGGTCTGTCCGCGAGGTGGTTCCGGCGTGTCAGGCACGTGGTTCCGGCATGTGTGACAGGTGGTTCTGGCATGTCCGGCAGGTGATTCTGGATTGTCCACCAAGTGGCTCTGGTGTAACCAGCAGGTGATTCCGGAGCGTACGGCAAGTGGTTCTGGCATAGCTGGCTGGTGATTTTGGGGTGTCCAGCAGGTGGCTCCAGCGAGTCGAGCAAGTTGTGCCGGTGTGCTCAGCAGGTGGTTCAGGCAGGTCCGGCAGGTGTTTCTGGTCTGTCCAGTACGTGGTGCCGGCATGTCCGGCACGTGCTTCCAGTATGTTTGAGAGGTGGTTCCTACCTTCCCGGCGGGAGATTCCGGAGCGTCCGCCATGTGATTCTGGCCTACCTGGCAGGGGATTTTGGCGTCTCTGGCTGGTGGTTCCGGCGAGTCGAAGAGGAGGTTCCGGCGTGCTCGGCAGGTGCATCCGGTGTCTCTGGCACGTCATTCTGGCACGTTCGAGAGGTGGTTCCGGCATGCCTGACAGGTGATTCCGGAGTGTCCGACAAGGGGTTCTGGCACGTCTGAGAGGTGGTTCCGGCATACCCTGCAGGTGATTCTGGCTTGTCTGCCGAGTGGTGCTGGCGTAGCCATCAGGTGATTTTGGCGTGTCCAGCAGGTGGCTCCAGCGAGTAGAGCAGGTTGTTCCAGCGTACTCAGCAGGTGGTTCAGGCGGGTCTGGCAGGTGGTTCCGGTCTCTCTAGTAGGTGGTTCCGGCGTGTCCGGCACGTGCTTCTGGCACGTCTGAGAGCTGGTTCCGGCATGCCCGGCGGGTGATTCCATAGAGTCCGCCACGTGGTTCTGGCCTAGCTGACAGGTGATTTTGGCGTCCCCGGCAGGTGGTTACAGCGAGTTGAGCAGGAGGTTCCGGCATGCTCGGCAGTTGCATCCGGTGTCTCTGGCACGTGGTTCTGGCACGTCTGACATTTGGTTGCATCATGTCTGGCAGGTGATTCCGGAGTGTCCGGCAAGAGGTTCTGGTGTAGCCGGCAGGTGATTTTGGCATGTCCGGCAGGTGTTTCTGGCGAGCTGTTCAGGTGGTTCCGGTGTTCTTGGCAGGTGATTCTGGCGTGTCCAGCAGGTGGTTCCGGTCTGTCCGGTAATGGGTTCCGTCATGTGCCGCACGTGGTTCTGGCACGTCTGAGAGGTGGTTCCCGCATGCCCGGCAGGTGCTCCAGGAGAGTCCTACAAGTGGTTCTGGCCTAGCCCGCAGGTGATTTTGGCGTGTCCGGCAGGTGGTTCCGGCATGCTCGGCAGGTGGTTCAGGCATGTCTGGTAGGTGGTTCCGGTCTGTCCGCGAGGTGGTTCCGGCGTGTCAGGCACGTGGTTCCGGCATGTGTGACAGGTGGTTCTGGCATGTCCGGCAGGTGATTCTGGATTGTCCACCAAGTGGCTCTGGTGTAACCAGCAGGTGATTCCGGAGCGTACGGCAAGTGGTTCTGGCATAGCTGGCTGGTGATTTTGGGGTGTCCAGCAGGTGGCTCCAGCGAGTCGAGCAAGTTGTGCCGGTGTGCTCAGCAGGTGGTTCAGGCAGGTCCGGCAGGTGTTTCTGGTCTGTCCAGTACGTGGTGCCGGCATGTCCGGCACGTGCTTCCAGTATGTTTGAGAGGTGGTTCCTACCTTCCCGGCGGGAGATTCCGGAGCGTCCGCCATGTGATTCTGGCCTACCTGGCAGGGGATTTTGGCGTCTCTGGCTGGTGGTTCCGGCGAGTCGAAGAGGAGGTTCCGGCGTGCTCGGCAGGTGCATCCGGTGTCTCTGGCACGTCATTCTGGCACGTTCGAGAGGTGGTTCCGGCATGCCTGACAGGTGATTCCGGAGTGTCCGACAAGGGGTTCTGGCACGTCTGAGAGGTGGTTCCGGCATACCCTGCAGGTGATTCTGGCTTGTCTGCCGAGTGGTGCTGGCGTAGCCATCAGGTGATTTTGGCGTGTCCAGCAGGTGGCTCCAGCGAGTAGAGCAGGTTGTTCCAGCGTACTCAGCAGGTGGTTCAGGCGGGTCTGGCAGGTGGTTCCGGTCTCTCTAGTAGGTGGTTCCGGCGTGTCCGGCACGTGCTTCTGGCACGTCTGAGAGCTGGTTCCGGCATGCCCGGCGGGTGATTCCATAGAGTCCGCCACGTGGTTCTGGCCTAGCTGACAGGTGATTTTGGCGTCCCCGGCAGGTGGTTACAGCGAGTTGAGCAGGAGGTTCCGGCATGCTCGGCAGTTGCATCCGGTGTCTCTGGCACGTGGTTCTGGCACGTCTGACATTTGGTTGCATCATGTCTGGCAGGTGATTCCGGAGTGTCCGGCAAGAGGTTCTGGTGTAGCCGGCAGGTGATTTTGGCATGTCCGGCAGGTGTTTCTGGCGAGCTGTTCAGGTGGTTCCGGTGTTCTTGGCAGGTGATTCTGGCGTGTCCAGCAGGTGGTTCCGGTCTGTCCGGTAATGGGTTCCGTCATGTGCCGCACGTGGTTCTGGCACGTCTGAGAGGTGGTTCCCGCATGCCCGGCAGGTGCTCCAGGAGAGTCCTACAAGTGGTTCTGGCCTAGCCCGCAGGTGATTTTGGCGTGTCCGGCAGGTGGTTCCGGCATGCTCGGCAGGTGGTTCAGGCATGTCTGGTAGGTGGTTCCGGTCTGTCCGCGAGGTGGTTCCGGCGTGTCAGGCACGTGGTTCCGGCATGTGTGACAGGTGGTTCTGGCATGTCCGGCAGGTGATTCTGGATTGTCCACCAAGTGGCTCTGGTGTAACCAGCAGGTGATTCCGGAGCGTACGGCAAGTGGTTCTGGCATAGCTGGCTGGTGATTTTGGGGTGTCCAGCAGGTGGCTCCAGCGAGTCGAGCAAGTTGTGCCGGTGTGCTCAGCAGGTGGTTCAGGCAGGTCCGGCAGGTGTTTCTGGTCTGTCCAGTACGTGGTGCCGGCATGTCCGGCACGTGCTTCCAGTATGTTTGAGAGGTGGTTCCTACCTTCCCGGCGGGAGATTCCGGAGCGTCCGCCATGTGATTCTGGCCTACCTGGCAGGGGATTTTGGCGTCTCTGGCTGGTGGTTCCGGCGAGTCGAAGAGGAGGTTCCGGCGTGCTCGGCAGGTGCATCCGGTGTCTCTGGCACGTCATTCTGGCACGTTCGAGAGGTGGTTCCGGCATGCCTGACAGGTGATTCCGGAGTGTCCGACAAGGGGTTCTGGCACGTCTGAGAGGTGGTTCCGGCATACCCTGCAGGTGATTCTGGCTTGTCTGCCGAGTGGTGCTGGCGTAGCCATCAGGTGATTTTGGCGTGTCCAGCAGGTGGCTCCAGCGAGTAGAGCAGGTTGTTCCAGCGTACTCAGCAGGTGGTTCAGGCGGGTCTGGCAGGTGGTTCCGGTCTCTCTAGTAGGTGGTTCCGGCGTGTCCGGCACGTGCTTCTGGCACGTCTGAGAGCTGGTTCCGGCATGCCCGGCGGGTGATTCCATAGAGTCCGCCACGTGGTTCTGGCCTAGCTGACAGGTGATTTTGGCGTCCCCGGCAGGTGGTTACAGCGAGTTGAGCAGGAGGTTCCGGCATGCTCGGCAGTTGCATCCGGTGTCTCTGGCACGTGGTTCTGGCACGTCTGACATTTGGTTGCATCATGTCTGGCAGGTGATTCCGGAGTGTCCGGCAAGAGGTTCTGGTGTAGCCGGCAGGTGATTTTGGCATGTCCGGCAGGTGTTTCTGGCGAGCTGTTCAGGTGGTTCCGGTGTTCTTGGCAGGTGATTCTGGCGTGTCCAGCAGGTGGTTCCGGTCTGTCCGGTAATGGGTTCCGTCATGTGCCGCACGTGGTTCTGGCACGTCTGAGAGGTGGTTCCCGCATGCCCGGCAGGTGCTCCAGGAGAGTCCTACAAGTGGTTCTGGCCTAGCCCGCAGGTGATTTTGGCGTGTCCGGCAGGTGGTTCCGGCATGCTCGGCAGGTGGTTCAGGCATGTCTGGTAGGTGGTTCCGGTCTGTCCGCGAGGTGGTTCCGGCGTGTCAGGCACGTGGTTCCGGCATGTGTGACAGGTGGTTCTGGCATGTCCGGCAGGTGATTCTGGATTGTCCACCAAGTGGCTCTGGTGTAACCAGCAGGTGATTCCGGAGTGTACGGCAAGTGGTTCTGGCATAGCTGGCTGGTGATTTTGGGGTGTCCAGCAGGTGGCTCCAGCGAGTCGAGCAAGTTGTGCCGGTGTGCTCAGCAGGTGGTTCAGGCAGGTCCGGCAGGTGTTTCTGGTCTGTCCAGTACGTGGTGCCGGCATGTCCGGCACGTGCTTCCAGTATGTTTGAGAGGTGGTTCCTACCTTCCCGGCGGGAGATTCCGGAGCGTCCGCCATGTGATTCTGGCCTACCTGGCAGGGGATTTTGGCGTCTCTGGCTGGTGGTTCCGGCGAGTCGAAGAGGAGGTTCCGGCGTGCTCGGCAGGTGCATCCGGTGTCTCTGGCACGTCATTCTGGCACGTTCGAGAGGTGGTTCCGGCATGCCTGACAGGTGATTCCGGAGTGTCCGACAAGGGGTTCTGGCACGTCTGAGAGGTGGTTCCGGCATACCCTGCAGGTGATTCTGGCTTGTCTGCCGAGTGGTGCTGGCGTAGCCATCAGGTGATTTTGGCGTGTCCAGCAGGTGGCTCCAGCGAGTAGAGCAGGTTGTTCCAGCGTACTCAGCAGGTGGTTCAGGCGGGTCTGGCAGGTGGTTCCGGTCTCTCTAGTAGGTGGTTCCGGCGTGTCCGGCACGTGCTTCTGGCACGTCTGAGAGCTGGTTCCGGCATGCCCGGCGGGTGATTCCATAGAGTCCGCCACGTGGTTCTGGCCTAGCTGACAGGTGATTTTGGCGTCCCCGGCAGGTGGTTACAGCGAGTTGAGCAGGAGGTTCCGGCATGCTCGGCAGTTGCATCCGGTGTCTCTGGCACGTGGTTCTGGCACGTCTGACATTTGGTTGCATCATGTCTGGCAGGTGATTCCGGAGTGTCCGGCAAGAGGTTCTGGTGTAGCCGGCAGGTGATTTTGGCATGTCCGGCAGGTGTTTCTGGCGAGCTGTTCAGGTGGTTCCGGTGTTCTTGGCAGGTGATTCTGGCGTGTCCAGCAGGTGGTTCCGGTCTGTCCGGTAATGGGTTCCGTCATGTGCCGCACGTGGTTCTGGCACGTCTGAGAGGTGGTTCCCGCATGCCCGGCAGGTGCTCCAGGAGAGTCCTACAAGTGGTTCTGGCCTAGCCCGCAGGTGATTTTGGCGTGTCCGGCAGGTGGTTCCGGCATGCTCGGCAGGTGGTTCAGGCATGTCTGGTAGGTGGTTCCGGTCTGTCCGCGAGGTGGTTCCGGCGTGTCAGGCACGTGGTTCCGGCATGTGTGACAGGTGGTTCTGGCATGTCCGGCAGGTGATTCTGGATTGTCCACCAAGTGGCTCTGGTGTAACCAGCAGGTGATTCCGGAGTGTACGGCAAGTGGTTCTGGCATAGCTGGCTGGTGATTTTGGGGTGTCCAGCAGGTGGCTCCAGCGAGTCGAGCAAGTTGTGCCGGTGTGCTCAGCAGGTGGTTCAGGCAGGTCCGGCAGGTGTTTCTGGTCTGTCCAGTACGTGGTGCCGGCATGTCCGGCACGTGCTTCCAGTATGTTTGAGAGGTGGTTCCTACCTTCCCGGCGGGAGATTCCGGAGCGTCCGCCATGTGATTCTGGCCTACCTGGCAGGGGATTTTGGCGTCTCTGGCTGGTGGTTCCGGCGAGTCGAAGAGGAGGTTCCGGCGTGCTCGGCAGGTGCATCCGGTGTCTCTGGCACGTCATTCTGGCACGTTCGAGAGGTGGTTCCGGCATGCCTGACAGGTGATTCCGGAGTGTCCGACAAGGGGTTCTGGCACGTCTGAGAGGTGGTTCCGGCATACCCTGCAGGTGATTCTGGCTTGTCTGCCGAGTGGTGCTGGCGTAGCCATCAGGTGATTTTGGCGTGTCCAGCAGGTGGCTCCAGCGAGTAGAGCAGGTTGTTCCAGCGTACTCAGCAGGTGGTTCAGGCGGGTCTGGCAGGTGGTTCCGGTCTCTCTAGTAGGTGGTTCCGGCGTGTCCGGCACGTGCTTCTGGCACGTCTGAGAGCTGGTTCCGGCATGCCCGGCGGGTGATTCCATAGAGTCCGCCACGTGGTTCTGGCCTAGCTGACAGGTGATTTTGGCGTCCCCGGCAGGTGGTTACAGCGAGTTGAGCAGGAGGTTCCGGCATGCTCGGCAGTTGCATCCGGTGTCTCTGGCACGTGGTTCTGGCACGTCTGACATTTGGTTGCATCATGTCTGGCAGGTGATTCCGGAGTGTCCGGCAAGAGGTTCTGGTGTAGCCGGCAGGTGATTTTGGCATGTCCGGCAGGTGTTTCTGGCGAGCTGTTCAGGTGGTTCCGGTGTTCTTGGCAGGTGATTCTGGCGTGTCCAGCAGGTGGTTCCGGTCTGTCCGGTAATGGGTTCCGTCATGTGCCGCACGTGGTTCTGGCACGTCTGAGAGGTGGTTCCCGCATGCCCGGCAGGTGCTCCAGGAGAGTCCTACAAGTGGTTCTGGCCTAGCCCGCAGGTGATTTTGGCGTGTCCGGCAGGTGGTTCCGGCATGCTCGGCAGGTGGTTCAGGCATGTCTGGTAGGTGGTTCCGGTCTGTCCGCGAGGTGGTTCCGGCGTGTCAGGCACGTGGTTCCGGCATGTGTGACAGGTGGTTCTGGCATGTCCGGCAGGTGATTCTGGATTGTCCACCAAGTGGCTCTGGTGTAACCAGCAGGTGATTCCGGAGCGTACGGCAAGTGGTTCTGGCATAGCTGGCTGGTGATTTTGGGGTGTCCAGCAGGTGGCTCCAGCGAGTCGAGCAAGTTGTGCCGGTGTGCTCAGCAGGTGGTTCAGGCAGGTCCGGCAGGTGTTTCTGGTCTGTCCAGTACGTGGTGCCGGCATGTCCGGCACGTGCTTCCAGTATGTTTGAGAGGTGGTTCCTACCTTCCCGGCGGGAGATTCCGGAGCGTCCGCCATGTGATTCTGGCCTACCTGGCAGGGGATTTTGGCGTCTCTGGCTGGTGGTTCCGGCGAGTCGAAGAGGAGGTTCCGGCGTGCTCGGCAGGTGCATCCGGTGTCTCTGGCACGTCATTCTGGCACGTTCGAGAGGTGGTTCCGGCATGCCTGACAGGTGATTCCGGAGTGTCCGACAAGGGGTTCTGGCACGTCTGAGAGGTGGTTCCGGCATACCCTGCAGGTGATTCTGGCTTGTCTGCCGAGTGGTGCTGGCGTAGCCATCAGGTGATTTTGGCGTGTCCAGCAGGTGGCTCCAGCGAGTAGAGCAGGTTGTTCCAGCGTACTCAGCAGGTGGTTCAGGCGGGTCTGGCAGGTGGTTCCGGTCTCTCTAGTAGGTGGTTCCGGCGTGTCCGGCACGTGCTTCTGGCACGTCTGAGAGCTGGTTCCGGCATGCCCGGCGGGTGATTCCATAGAGTCCGCCACGTGGTTCTGGCCTAGCTGACAGGTGATTTTGGCGTCCCCGGCAGGTGGTTACAGCGAGTTGAGCAGGAGGTTCCGGCATGCTCGGCAGTTGCATCCGGTGTCTCTGGCACGTGGTTCTGGCACGTCTGACATTTGGTTGCATCATGTCTGGCAGGTGATTCCGGAGTGTCCGGCAAGAGGTTCTGGTGTAGCCGGCAGGTGATTTTGGCATGTCCGGCAGGTGTTTCTGGCGAGCTGTTCAGGTGGTTCCGGTGTTCTTGGCAGGTGATTCTGGCGTGTCCAGCAGGTGGTTCCGGTCTGTCCGGTAATGGGTTCCGTCATGTGCCGCACGTGGTTCTGGCACGTCTGAGAGGTGGTTCCCGCATGCCCGGCAGGTGCTCCAGGAGAGTCCTACAAGTGGTTCTGGCCTAGCCCGCAGGTGATTTTGGCGTGTCCGGCAGGTGGTTCCGGCATGCTCGGCAGGTGGTTCAGGCATGTCTGGTAGGTGGTTCCGGTCTGTCCGCGAGGTGGTTCCGGCGTGTCAGGCACGTGGTTCCGGCATGTGTGACAGGTGGTTCTGGCATGTCCGGCAGGTGATTCTGGATTGTCCACCAAGTGGCTGTGGTGTAACCAGCAGGTGATTCCGGAGCGTACGGCAAGTGGTTCTGGCATAGCTGGCTGGTGATTTTGGGGTGTCCAGCAGGTGGCTCCAGCGAGTCGAGCAAGTTGTGCCGGTGTGCTCAGCAGGTGGTTCAGGCAGGTCCGGCAGGTGTTTCTGGTCTGTCCAGTACGTGGTGCCGGCATGTCCGGCACGTGCTTCCAGTATGTTTGAGAGGTGGTTCCTACCTTCCCGGCGGGAGATTCCGGAGCGTCCGCCATGTGATTCTGGCCTACCTGGCAGGGGATTTTGGCGTCTCTGGCTGGTGGTTCCGGCGAGTCGAAGAGGAGGTTCCGGCGTGCTCGGCAGGTGCATCCGGTGTCTCTGGCACGTCATTCTGGCACGTTCGAGAGGTGGTTCCGGCATGCCTGACAGGTGATTCCGGAGTGTCCGACAAGGGGTTCTGGCACGTCTGAGAGGTGGTTCCGGCATACCCTGCAGGTGATTCTGGCTTGTCTGCCGAGTGGTGCTGGCGTAGCCATCAGGTGATTTTGGCGTGTCCAGCAGGTGGCTCCAGCGAGTAGAGCAGGTTGTTCCAGCGTACTCAGCAGGTGGTTCAGGCGGGTCTGGCAGGTGGTTCCGGTCTCTCTAGTAGGTGGTTCCGGCGTGTCCGGCACGTGCTTCTGGCACGTCTGAGAGCTGGTTCCGGCATGCCCGGCGGGTGATTCCATAGAGTCCGCCACGTGGTTCTGGCCTAGCTGACAGGTGATTTTGGCGTCCCCGGCAGGTGGTTACAGCGAGTTGAGCAGGAGGTTCCGGCATGCTCGGCAGTTGCATCCGGTGTCTCTGGCACGTGGTTCTGGCACGTCTGACATTTGGTTGCATCATGTCTGGCAGGTGATTCCGGAGTGTCCGGCAAGAGGTTCTGGTGTAGCCGGCAGGTGATTTTGGCATGTCCGGCAGGTGTTTCTGGCGAGCTGTTCAGGTGGTTCCGGTGTTCTTGGCAGGTGATTCTGGCGTGTCCAGCAGGTGGTTCCGGTCTGTCCGGTAATGGGTTCCGTCATGTGCCGCACGTGGTTCTGGCACGTCTGAGAGGTGGTTCCCGCATGCCCGGCAGGTGCTCCAGGAGAGTCCTACAAGTGGTTCTGGCCTAGCCCGCAGGTGATTTTGGCGTGTCCGGCAGGTGGTTCCGGCATGCTCGGCAGGTGGTTCAGGCATGTCTGGTAGGTGGTTCCGGTCTGTCCGCGAGGTGGTTCCGGCGTGTCAGGCACGTGGTTCCGGCATGTGTGACAGGTGGTTCTGGCATGTCCGGCAGGTGATTCTGGATTGTCCACCAAGTGGCTCTGGTGTAACCAGCAGGTGATTCCGGAGCGTACGGCAAGTGGTTCTGGCATAGCTGGCTGGTGATTTTGGGGTGTCCAGCAGGTGGCTCCAGCGAGTCGAGCAAGTTGTGCCGGTGTGCTCAGCAGGTGGTTCAGGCAGGTCCGGCAGGTGTTTCTGGTCTGTCCAGTACGTGGTGCCGGCATGTCCGGCACGTGCTTCCAGTATGTTTGAGAGGTGGTTCCTACCTTCCCGGCGGGAGATTCCGGAGCGTCCGCCATGTGATTCTGGCCTACCTGGCAGGGGATTTTGGCGTCTCTGGCTGGTGGTTCCGGCGAGTCGAAGAGGAGGTTCCGGCGTGCTCGGCAGGTGCATCCGGTGTCTCTGGCACGTCATTCTGGCACGTTCGAGAGGTGGTTCCGGCATGCCTGACAGGTGATTCCGGAGTGTCCGACAAGGGGTTCTGGCACGTCTGAGAGGTGGTTCCGGCATACCCTGCAGGTGATTCTGGCTTGTCTGCCGAGTGGTGCTGGCGTAGCCATCAGGTGATTTTGGCGTGTCCAGCAGGTGGCTCCAGCGAGTAGAGCAGGTTGTTCCAGCGTACTCAGCAGGTGGTTCAGGCGGGTCTGGCAGGTGGTTCCGGTCTCTCTAGTAGGTGGTTCCGGCGTGTCCGGCACGTGCTTCTGGCACGTCTGAGAGCTGGTTCCGGCATGCCCGGCGGGTGATTCCATAGAGTCCGCCACGTGGTTCTGGCCTAGCTGACAGGTGATTTTGGCGTCCCCGGCAGGTGGTTACAGCGAGTTGAGCAGGAGGTTCCGGCATGCTCGGCAGTTGCATCCGGTGTCTCTGGCACGTGGTTCTGGCACGTCTGACATTTGGTTGCATCATGTCTGGCAGGTGATTCCGGAGTGTCCGGCAAGAGGTTCTGGTGTAGCCGGCAGGTGATTTTCGCATGTCCGGCAGGTGTTTCTGGCGAGCTGTTCAGGTGGTTCCGGTGTTCTTGGCAGGTGATTCTGGCGTGTCCAGCAGGTGGTTCCGGTCTGTCCGGTAATGGGTTCCGTCATGTGCCGCACGTGGTTCTGGCACGTCTGAGAGGTGGTTCCCGCATGCCCGGCAGGTGCTCCAGGAGAGTCCTACAAGTGGTTCTGGCCTAGCCCGCAGGTGATTTTGGCGTGTCCGGCAGGTGGTTCCGGCATGCTCGGCAGGTGGTTCAGGCATGTCTGGTAGGTGGTTCCGGTCTGTCCGCGAGGTGGTTCCGGCGTGTCAGGCACGTGGTTCCGGCATGTGTGACAGGTGGTTCTGGCATGTCCGGCAGGTGATTCTGGATTGTCCACCAAGTGGCTCTGGTGTAACCAGCAGGTGATTCCGGAGTGTACGGCAAGTGGTTCTGGCATAGCTGGCTGGTGATTTTGGGGTGTCCAGCAGGTGGCTCCAGCGAGTCGAGCAAGTTGTGCCGGTGTGCTCAGCAGGTGGTTCAGGCAGGTCCGGCAGGTGTTTCTGGTCTGTCCAGTACGTGGTGCCGGCATGTCCGGCACGTGCTTCCAGTATGTTTGAGAGGTGGTTCCTACCTTCCCGGCGGGAGATTCCGGAGCGTCCGCCATGTGATTCTGGCCTACCTGGCAGGGGATTTTGGCGTCTCTGGCTGGTGGTTCCGGCGAGTCGAAGAGGAGGTTCCGGCGTGCTCGGCAGGTGCATCCGGTGTCTCTGGCACGTCATTCTGGCACGTTCGAGAGGTGGTTCCGGCATGCCTGACAGGTGATTCCGGAGTGTCCGACAAGGGGTTCTGGCACGTCTGAGAGGTGGTTCCGGCATACCCTGCAGGTGATTCTGGCTTGTCTGCCGAGTGGTGCTGGCGTAGCCATCAGGTGATTTTGGCGTGTCCAGCAGGTGGCTCCAGCGAGTAGAGCAGGTTGTTCCAGCGTACTCAGCAGGTGGTTCAGGCGGGTCTGGCAGGTGGTTCCGGTCTCTCTAGTAGGTGGTTCCGGCGTGTCCGGCACGTGCTTCTGGCACGTCTGAGAGCTGGTTCCGGCATGCCCGGCGGGTGATTCCATAGAGTCCGCCACGTGGTTCTGGCCTAGCTGACAGGTGATTTTGGCGTCCCCGGCAGGTGGTTACAGCGAGTTGAGCAGGAGGTTCCGGCATGCTCGGCAGTTGCATCCGGTGTCTCTGGCACGTGGTTCTGGCACGTCTGACATTTGGTTGCATCATGTCTGGCAGGTGATTCCGGAGTGTCCGGCAAGAGGTTCTGGTGTAGCCGGCAGGTGATTTTGGCATGTCCGGCAGGTGTTTCTGGCGAGCTGTTCAGGTGGTTCCGGTGTTCTTGGCAGGTGATTCTGGCGTGTCCAGCAGGTGGTTCCGGTCTGTCCGGTAATGGGTTCCGTCATGTGCCGCACGTGGTTCTGGCACGTCTGAGAGGTGGTTCCCGCATGCCCGGCAGGTGCTCCAGGAGAGTCCTACAAGTGGTTCTGGCCTAGCCCGCAGGTGATTTTGGCGTGTCCGGCAGGTGGTTCCGGCATGCTCGGCAGGTGGTTCAGGCATGTCTGGTAGGTGGTTCCGGTCTGTCCGCGAGGTGGTTCCGGCGTGTCAGGCACGTGGTTCCGGCATGTGTGACAGGTGGTTCTGGCATGTCCGGCAGGTGATTCTGGATTGTCCACCAAGTGGCTCTGGTGTAACCAGCAGGTGATTCCGGAGTGTACGGCAAGTGGTTCTGGCATAGCTGGCTGGTGATTTTGGGGTGTCCAGCAGGTGGCTCCAGCGAGTCGAGCAAGTTGTGCCGGTGTGCTCAGCAGGTGGTTCAGGCAGGTCCGGCAGGTGTTTCTGGTCTGTCCAGTACGTGGTGCCGGCATGTCCGGCACGTGCTTCCAGTATGTTTGAGAGGTGGTTCCTACCTTCCCGGCGGGAGATTCCGGAGCGTCCGCCATGTGATTCTGGCCTACCTGGCAGGGGATTTTGGCGTCTCTGGCTGGTGGTTCCGGCGAGTCGAAGAGGAGGTTCCGGCGTGCTCGGCAGGTGCATCCGGTGTCTCTGGCACGTCATTCTGGCACGTTCGAGAGGTGGTTCCGGCATGCCTGACAGGTGATTCCGGAGTGTCCGACAAGGGGTTCTGGCACGTCTGAGAGGTGGTTCCGGCATACCCTGCAGGTGATTCTGGCTTGTCTGCCGAGTGGTGCTGGCGTAGCCATCAGGTGATTTTGGCGTGTCCAGCAGGTGGCTCCAGCGAGTAGAGCAGGTTGTTCCAGCGTACTCAGCAGGTGGTTCAGGCGGGTCTGGCAGGTGGTTCCGGTCTCTCTAGTAGGTGGTTCCGGCGTGTCCGGCACGTGCTTCTGGCACGTCTGAGAGCTGGTTCCGGCATGCCCGGCGGGTGATTCCATAGAGTCCGCCACGTGGTTCTGGCCTAGCTGACAGGTGATTTTGGCGTCCCCGGCAGGTGGTTACAGCGAGTTGAGCAGGAGGTTCCGGCATGCTCGGCAGTTGCATCCGGTGTCTCTGGCACGTGGTTCTGGCACGTCTGACATTTGGTTGCATCATGTCTGGCAGGTGATTCCGGAGTGTCCGGCAAGAGGTTCTGGTGTAGCCGGCAGGTGATTTTGGCATGTCCGGCAGGTGTTTCTGGCGAGCTGTTCAGGTGGTTCCGGTGTTCTTGGCAGGTGATTCTGGCGTGTCCAGCAGGTGGTTCCGGTCTGTCCGGTAATGGGTTCCGTCATGTGCCGCACGTGGTTCTGGCACGTCTGAGAGGTGGTTCCCGCATGCCCGGCAGGTGCTCCAGGAGAGTCCTACAAGTGGTTCTGGCCTAGCCCGCAGGTGATTTTGGCGTGTCCGGCAGGTGGTTCCGGCATGCTCGGCAGGTGGTTCAGGCATGTCTGGTAGGTGGTTCCGGTCTGTCCGCGAGGTGGTTCCGGCGTGTCAGGCACGTGGTTCCGGCATGTGTGACAGGTGGTTCTGGCATGTCCGGCAGGTGATTCTGGATTGTCCACCAAGTGGCTCTGGTGTAACCAGCAGGTGATTCCGGAGTGTACGGCAAGTGGTTCTGGCATAGCTGGCTGGTGATTTTGGGGTGTCCAGCAGGTGGCTCCAGCGAGTCGAGCAAGTTGTGCCGGTGTGCTCAGCAGGTGGTTCAGGCAGGTCCGGCAGGTGTTTCTGGTCTGTCCAGTACGTGGTGCCGGCATGTCCGGCACGTGCTTCCAGTATGTTTGAGAGGTGGTTCCTACCTTCCCGGCGGGAGATTCCGGAGCGTCCGCCATGTGATTCTGGCCTACCTGGCAGGGGATTTTGGCGTCTCTGGCTGGTGGTTCCGGCGAGTCGAACAGGAGGTTCCGGCGTGCTCGGCAGGTGCATCCGGTGTCTCTGGCACGTCATTCTGGCACGTTCGAGAGGTGGTTCCGGCATGCCTGACAGGTGATTCCGGAGTGTCCGACAAGGGGTTCTGGCACGTCTGAGAGGTGGTTCCGGCATACCCTGCAGGTGATTCTGGCTTGTCTGCCGAGTGGTGCTGGCGTAGCCATCAGGTGATTTTGGCGTGTCCAGCAGGTGGCTCCAGCGAGTAGAGCAGGTTGTTCCAGCGTACTCAGCAGGTGGTTCAGGCGGGTCTGGCAGGTGGTTCCGGTCTCTCTAGTAGGTGGTTCCGGCGTGTCCGGCACGTGCTTCTGGCACGTCTGAGAGCTGGTTCCGGCATGCCCGGCGGGTGATTCCATAGAGTCCGCCACGTGGTTCTGGCCTAGCTGACAGGTGATTTTGGCGTCCCCGGCAGGTGGTTACAGCGAGTTGAGCAGGAGGTTCCGGCATGCTCGGCAGTTGCATCCGGTGTCTCTGGCACGTGGTTCTGGCACGTCTGACATTTGGTTGCATCATGTCTGGCAGGTGATTCCGGAGTGTCCGGCAAGAGGTTCTGGTGTAGCCGGCAGGTGATTTTGGCATGTCCGGCAGGTGTTTCTGGCGAGCTGTTCAGGTGGTTCCGGTGTTCTTGGCAGGTGATTCTGGCGTGTCCAGCAGGTGGTTCCGGTCTGTCCGGTAATGGGTTCCGTCATGTGCCGCACGTGGTTCTGGCACGTCTGGGAGGTGGTTCCCGCATGCCCGGCAGGTGCTCCAGGAGAGTCCTACAAGTGGTTCTGGCCTAGCCCGCAGGTGATTTTGGCGTGTCCGGCAGGTGGTTCCGGCATGCTCGGCAGGTGGTTCAGGCATGTCTGGTAGGTGGTTCCGGTCTGTCCGCGAGGTGGTTCCGGCGTGTCAGGCACGTGGTTCCGGCATGTGTGACAGGTGGTTCTGGCATGTCCGGCAGGTGATTCTGGATTGTCCACCAAGTGGCTCTGGTGTAACCAGCAGGTGATTCCGGAGTGTACGGCAAGTGGTTCTGGCATAGCTGGCTGGTGATTTTGGGGTGTCCAGCAGGTGGCTCCAGCGAGTCGAGCAAGTTGTGCCGGTGTGCTCAGCAGGTGGTTCAGGCAGGTCCGGCAGGTGTTTCTGGTCTGTCCAGTACGTGGTGCCGGCATGTCCGGCACGTGCTTCCAGTATGTTTGAGAGGTGGTTCCTACCTTCCCGGCGGGAGATTCCGGAGCGTCCGCCATGTGATTCTGGCCTACCTGGCAGGGGATTTTGGCGTCTCTGGCTGGTGGTTCCGGCGAGTCGAACAGGAGGTTCCGGCGTGCTCGGCAGGTGCATCCGGTGTCTCTGGCACGTCATTCTGGCACGTTCGAGAGGTGGTTCCGGCATGCCTGACAG
Source organism: Equus asinus (assembly GCF_041296235.1). Lineage (NCBI taxonomy): Eukaryota > Metazoa > Chordata > Mammalia > Perissodactyla > Equidae > Equus > Equus asinus. Next base: position 58,879 of record NW_027225061.1, read on the forward strand.
GTGATTCCGGAGTGTCCGACAAGGGGTTCTGGCACGTCTGAGAGGTGGTTCCGGCATACCCTGCAGGTGATTCTGGCTTGTCTGCCGAGTGGTGCTGGCGTAGCCATCAGGTGATTTTGGCGTGTCCAGCAGGTGGCTCCAGCGAGTAGAGCAGGTTGTTCCAGCGTACTCAGCAGGTGGTTCAGGCGGGTCTGGCAGGTGGTTCCGGTCTCTCTAGTAGGTGGTTCCGGCGTGTCCGGCACGTGCTTCTGGCACGTCTGAGAGCTGGTTCCGGCATGCCCGGCGGGTGATTCCATAGAGTCCGCCACGTGGTTCTGGCCTAGCTGACAGGTGATTTTGGCGTCCCCGGCAGGTGGTTACAGCGAGTTGAGCAGGAGGTTCCGGCATGCTCGGCAGTTGCATCCGGTGTCTCTGGCACGTGGTTCTGGCACGTCTGACATTTGGTTGCATCATGTCTGGCAGGTGATTCCGGAGTGTCCGGCAAGAGGTTCTGGTGTAGCCGGCAGGTGATTTTGGCATGTCCGGCAGGTGTTTCTGGCGAGCTGTTCAGGTGGTTCCGGTGTTCTTGGCAGGTGATTCTGGCGTGTCCAGCAGGTGGTTCCGGTCTGTCCGGTAATGGGTTCCGTCATGTGCCGCACGTGGTTCTGGCACGTCTGGGAGGTGGTTCCCGCATGCCCGGCAGGTGCTCCAGGAGAGTCCTACAAGTGGTTCTGGCCTAGCCCGCAGGTGATTTTGGCGTGTCCGGCAGGTGGTTCCGGCATGCTCGGCAGGTGGTTCAGGCATGTCTGGTAGGTGGTTCCGGTCTGTCCGCGAGGTGGTTCCGGCGTGTCAGGCACGTGGTTCCGGCATGTGTGACAGGTGGTTCTGGCATGTCCGGCAGGTGATTCTGGATTGTCCACCAAGTGGCTCTGGTGTAACCAGCAGGTGATTCCGGAGTGTACGGCAAGTGGTTCTGGCATAGCTGGCTGGTGATTTTGGGGTGTCCAGCAGGTGGCTCCAGCGAGTCGAGCAAGTTGTGCCGGTGTGCTCAGCAGGTGGTTCAGGCAGGTCCGGCAGGTGTTTCTGGTCTGTCCAGTACGTGGTGCCGGCATGTCCGGCACGTGCTTCCAGTATGTTTGAGAGGTGGTTCCTACCTTCCCGGCGGGAGATTCCGGAGCGTCCGCCATGTGATTCTGGCCTACCTGGCAGGGGATTTTGGCGTCTCTGGCTGGTGGTTCCGGCGAGTCGAAGAGGAGGTTCCGGCGTGCTCGGCAGGTGCATCCGGTGTCTCTGGCACGTCATTCTGGCACGTTCGAGAGGTGGTTCCGGCATGCCTGACAGGTGATTCCGGAGTGTCCGACAAGGGGTTCTGGCACGTCTGAGAGGTGGTTCCGGCATACCCTGCAGGTGATTCTGGCTTGTCTGCCGAGTGGTGCTGGCGTAGCCATCAGGTGATTTTGGCGTGTCCAGCAGGTGGCTCCAGCGAGTAGAGCAGGTTGTTCCAGCGTACTCAGCAGGTGGTTCAGGCGGGTCTGGCAGGTGGTTCCGGTCTCTCTAGTAGGTGGTTCCGGCGTGTCCGGCACGTGCTTCTGGCACGTCTGAGAGCTGGTTCCGGCATGCCCGGCGGGTGATTCCATAGAGTCCGCCACGTGGTTCTGGCCTAGCTGACAGGTGATTTTGGCGTCCCCGGCAGGTGGTTACAGCGAGTTGAGCAGGAGGTTCCGGCATGCTCGGCAGTTGCATCCGGTGTCTCTGGCACGTGGTTCTGGCACGTCTGACATTTGGTTGCATCATGTCTGGCAGGTGATTCCGGAGTGTCCGGCAAGAGGTTCTGGTGTAGCCGGCAGGTGATTTTGGCATGTCCGGCAGGTGTTTCTGGCGAGCTGTTCAGGTGGTTCCGGTGTTCTTGGCAGGTGATTCTGGCGTGTCCAGCAGGTGGTTCCGGTCTGTCCGGTAATGGGTTCCGTCATGTGCCGCACGTGGTTCTGGCACGTCTGGGAGGTGGTTCCCGCATGCCCGGCAGGTGCTCCAGGAGAGTCCTACAAGTGGTTCTGGCCTAGCCCGCAGGTGATTTTGGCGTGTCCGGCAGGTGGTTCCGGCATGCTCGGCAGGTGGTTCAGGCATGTCTGGTAGGTGGTTCCGGTCTGTCCGCGAGGTGGTTCCGGCGTGTCAGGCACGTGGTTCCGGCATGTGTGACAGGTGGTTCTGGCATGTCCGGCAGGTGATTCTGGATTGTCCACCAAGTGGCTCTGGTGTAACCAGCAGGTGATTCCGGAGTGTACGGCAAGTGGTTCTGGCATAGCTGGCTGGTGATTTTGGGGTGTCCAGCAGGTGGCTCCAGCGAGTCGAGCAAGTTGTGCCGGTGTGCTCAGCAGGTGGTTCAGGCAGGTCCGGCAGGTGTTTCTGGTCTGTCCAGTACGTGGTGCCGGCATGTCCGGCACGTGCTTCCAGTATGTTTGAGAGGTGGTTCCTACCTTCCCGGCGGGAGATTCCGGAGCGTCCGCCATGTGATTCTGGCCTACCTGGCAGGGGATTTTGGCGTCTCTGGCTGGTGGTTCCGGCGAGTCGAAGAGGAGGTTCCGGCGTGCTCGGCAGGTGCATCCGGTGTCTCTGGCACGTCATTCTGGCACGTTCGAGAGGTGGTTCCGGCATGCCTGACAGGTGATTCCGGAGTGTCCGACAAGGGGTTCTGGCACGTCTGAGAGGTGGTTCCGGCATACCCTGCAGGTGATTCTGGCTTGTCTGCCGAGTGGTGCTGGCGTAGCCATCAGGTGATTTTGGCGTGTCCAGCAGGTGGCTCCAGCGAGTAGAGCAGGTTGTTCCAGCGTACTCAGCAGGTGGTTCAGGCGGGTCTGGCAGGTGGTTCCGGTCTCTCTAGTAGGTGGTTCCGGCGTGTCCGGCACGTGCTTCTGGCACGTCTGAGAGCTGGTTCCGGCATGCCCGGCGGGTGATTCCATAGAGTCCGCCACGTGGTTCTGGCCTAGCTGACAGGTGATTTTGGCGTCCCCGGCAGGTGGTTACAGCGAGTTGAGCAGGAGGTTCCGGCATGCTCGGCAGTTGCATCCGGTGTCTCTGGCACGTGGTTCTGGCACGTCTGACATTTGGTTGCATCATGTCTGGCAGGTGATTCCGGAGTGTCCGGCAAGAGGTTCTGGTGTAGCCGGCAGGTGATTTTGGCATGTCCGGCAGGTGTTTCTGGCGAGCTGTTCAGGTGGTTCCGGTGTTCTTGGCAGGTGATTCTGGCGTGTCCAGCAGGTGGTTCCGGTCTGTCCGGTAATGGGTTCCGTCATGTGCCGCACGTGGTTCTGGCACGTCTGGGAGGTGGTTCCCGCATGCCCGGCAGGTGCTCCAGGAGAGTCCTACAAGTGGTTCTGGCCTAGCCCGCAGGTGATTTTGGCGTGTCCGGCAGGTGGTTCCGGCATGCTCGGCAGGTGGTTCAGGCATGTCTGGTAGGTGGTTCCGGTCTGTCCGCGAGGTGGTTCCGGCGTGTCAGGCACGTGGTTCCGGCATGTGTGACAGGTGGTTCTGGCATGTCCGGCAGGTGATTCTGGATTGTCCACCAAGTGGCTCTGGTGTAACCAGCAGGTGATTCCGGAGTGTACGGCAAGTGGTTCTGGCATAGCTGGCTGGTGATTTTGGGGTGTCCAGCAGGTGGCTCCAGCGAGTCGAGCAAGTTGTGCCGGTGTGCTCAGCAGGTGGTTCAGGCAGGTCCGGCAGGTGTTTCTGGTCTGTCCAGTACGTGGTGCCGGCATGTCCGGCACGTGCTTCCAGTATGTTTGAGAGGTGGTTCCTACCTTCCCGGCGGGAGATTCCGGAGCGTCCGCCATGTGATTCTGGCCTACCTGGCAGGGGATTTTGGCGTCTCTGGCTGGTGGTTCCGGCGAGTCGAAGAGGAGGTTCCGGCGTGCTCGGCAGGTGCATCCGGTGTCTCTGGCACGTCATTCTGGCACGTTCGAGAGGTGGTTCCGGCATGCCTGACAGGTGATTCCGGAGTGTCCGACAAGGGGTTCTGGCACGTCTGAGAGGTGGTTCCGGCATACCCTGCAGGTGATTCTGGCTTGTCTGCCGAGTGGTGCTGGCGTAGCCATCAGGTGATTTTGGCGTGTCCAGCAGGTGGCTCCAGCGAGTAGAGCAGGTTGTTCCAGCGTACTCAGCAGGTGGTTCAGGCGGGTCTGGCAGGTGGTTCCGGTCTCTCTAGTAGGTGGTTCCGGCGTGTCCGGCACGTGCTTCTGGCACGTCTGAGAGCTGGTTCCGGCATGCCCGGCGGGTGATTCCATAGAGTCCGCCACGTGGTTCTGGCCTAGCTGACAGGTGATTTTGGCGTCCCCGGCAGGTGGTTACAGCGAGTTGAGCAGGAGGTTCCGGCATGCTCGGCAGTTGCATCCGGTGTCTCTGGCACGTGGTTCTGGCACGTCTGACATTTGGTTGCATCATGTCTGGCAGGTGATTCCGGAGTGTCCGGCAAGAGGTTCTGGTGTAGCCGGCAGGTGATTTTGGCATGTCCGGCAGGTGTTTCTGGCGAGCTGTTCAGGTGGTTCCGGTGTTCTTGGCAGGTGATTCTGGCGTGTCCAGCAGGTGGTTCCGGTCTGTCCGGTAATGGGTTCCGTCATGTGCCGCACGTGGTTCTGGCACGTCTGGGAGGTGGTTCCCGCATGCCCGGCAGGTGCTCCAGGAGAGTCCTACAAGTGGTTCTGGCCTAGCCCGCAGGTGATTTTGGCGTGTCCGGCAGGTGGTTCCGGCATGCTCGGCAGGTGGTTCAGGCATGTCTGGTAGGTGGTTCCGGTCTGTCCGCGAGGTGGTTCCGGCGTGTCAGGCACGTGGTTCCGGCATGTGTGACAGGTGGTTCTGGCATGTCCGGCAGGTGATTCTGGATTGTCCACCAAGTGGCTCTGGTGTAACCAGCAGGTGATTCCGGAGTGTACGGCAAGTGGTTCTGGCATAGCTGGCTGGTGATTTTGGGGTGTCCAGCAGGTGGCTCCAGCGAGTCGAGCAAGTTGTGCCGGTGTGCTCAGCAGGTGGTTCAGGCAGGTCCGGCAGGTGTTTCTGGTCTGTCCAGTACGTGGTGCCGGCATGTCCGGCACGTGCTTCCAGTATGTTTGAGAGGTGGTTCCTACCTTCCCGGCGGGAGATTCCGGAGCGTCCGCCATGTGATTCTGGCCTACCTGGCAGGGGATTTTGGCGTCTCTGGCTGGTGGTTCCGGCGAGTCGAACAGGAGGTTCCGGCGTGCTCGGCAGGTGCATCCGGTGTCTCTGGCACGTCATTCTGGCACGTTCGAGAGGTGGTTCCGGCATGCCTGACAGGTGATTCCGGAGTGTCCGACAAGGGGTTCTGGCACGTCTGAGAGGTGGTTCCGGCATACCCTGCAGGTGATTCTGGCTTGTCTGCCGAGTGGTGCTGGCGTAGCCATCAGGTGATTTTGGCGTGTCCAGCAGGTGGCTCCAGCGAGTAGAGCAGGTTGTTCCAGCGTACTCAGCAGGTGGTTCAGGCGGGTCTGGCAGGTGGTTCCGGTCTCTCTAGTAGGTGGTTCCGGCGTGTCCGGCACGTGCTTCTGGCACGTCTGAGAGCTGGTTCCGGCATGCCCGGCGGGTGATTCCATAGAGTCCGCCACGTGGTTCTGGCCTAGCTGACAGGTGATTTTGGCGTCCCCGGCAGGTGGTTACAGCGAGTTGAGCAGGAGGTTCCGGCATGCTCGGCAGTTGCATCCGGTGTCTCTGGCACGTGGTTCTGGCACGTCTGACATTTGGTTGCATCATGTCTGGCAGGTGATTCCGGAGTGTCCGGCAAGAGGTTCTGGTGTAGCCGGCAGGTGATTTTGGCATGTCCGGCAGGTGTTTCTGGCGAGCTGTTCAGGTGGTTCCGGTGTTCTTGGCAGGTGATTCTGGCGTGTCCAGCAGGTGGTTCCGGTCTGTCCGGTAATGGGTTCCGTCATGTGCCGCACGTGGTTCTGGCACGTCTGGGAGGTGGTTCCCGCATGCCCGGCAGGTGCTCCAGGAGAGTCCTACAAGTGGTTCTGGCCTAGCCCGCAGGTGATTTTGGCGTGTCCGGCAGGTGGTTCCGGCATGCTCGGCAGGTGGTTCAGGCATGTCTGGTAGGTGGTTCCGGTCTGTCCGCGAGGTGGTTCCGGCGTGTCAGGCACGTGGTTCCGGCATGTGTGACAGGTGGTTCTGGCATGTCCGGCAGGTGATTCTGGATTGTCCACCAAGTGGCTCTGGTGTAACCAGCAGGTGATTCCGGAGTGTACGGCAAGTGGTTCTGGCATAGCTGGCTGGTGATTTTGGGGTGTCCAGCAGGTGGCTCCAGCGAGTCGAGCAAGTTGTGCCGGTGTGCTCAGCAGGTGGTTCAGGCAGGTCCGGCAGGTGTTTCTGGTCTGTCCAGTACGTGGTGCCGGCATGTCCGGCACGTGCTTCCAGTATGTTTGAGAGGTGGTTCCTACCTTCCCGGCGGGAGATTCCGGAGCGTCCGCCATGTGATTCTGGCCTACCTGGCAGGGGATTTTGGCGTCTCTGGCTGGTGGTTCCGGCGAGTCGAACAGGAGGTTCCGGCGTGCTCGGCAGGTGCATCCGGTGTCTCTGGCACGTCATTCTGGCACGTTCGAGAGGTGGTTCCGGCATGCCTGACAGGTGATTCCGGAGTGTCCGACAAGGGGTTCTGGCACGTCTGAGAGGTGGTTCCGGCATACCCTGCAGGTGATTCTGGCTTGTCTGCCGAGTGGTGCTGGCGTAGCCATCAGGTGATTTTGGCGTGTCCAGCAGGTGGCTCCAGCGAGTAGAGCAGGTTGTTCCAGCGTACTCAGCAGGTGGTTCAGGCGGGTCTGGCAGGTGGTTCCGGTCTCTCTAGTAGGTGGTTCCGGCGTGTCCGGCACGTGCTTCTGGCACGTCTGAGAGCTGGTTCCGGCATGCCCGGCGGGTGATTCCATAGAGTCCGCCACGTGGTTCTGGCCTAGCTGACAGGTGATTTTGGCGTCCCCGGCAGGTGGTTACAGCGAGTTGAGCAGGAGGTTCCGGCATGCTCGGCAGTTGCATCCGGTGTCTCTGGCACGTGGTTCTGGCACGTCTGACATTTGGTTGCATCATGTCTGGCAGGTGATTCCGGAGTGTCCGGCAAGAGGTTCTGGTGTAGCCGGCAGGTGATTTTGGCATGTCCGGCAGGTGTTTCTGGCGAGCTGTTCAGGTGGTTCCGGTGTTCTTGGCAGGTGATTCTGGCGTGTCCAGCAGGTGGTTCCGGTCTGTCCGGTAATGGGTTCCGTCATGTGCCGCACGTGGTTCTGGCACGTCTGAGAGGTGGTTCCCGCATGCCCGGCAGGTGCTCCAGGAGAGTCCTACAAGTGGTTCTGGCCTAGCCCGCAGGTGATTTTGGCGTGTCCGGCAGGTGGTTCCGGCATGCTCGGCAGGTGGTTCAGGCATGTCTGGTAGGTGGTTCCGGTCTGTCCGCGAGGTGGTTCCGGCGTGTCAGGCACGTGGTTCCGGCATGTGTGACAGGTGGTTCTGGCATGTCCGGCAGGTGATTCTGGATTGTCCACCAAGTGGCTCTGGTGTAACCAGCAGGTGATTCCGGAGTGTACGGCAAGTGGTTCTGGCATAGCTGGCTGGTGATTTTGGGGTGTCCAGCAGGTGGCTCCAGCGAGTCGAGCAAGTTGTGCCGGTGTGCTCAGCAGGTGGTTCAGGCAGGTCCGGCAGGTGTTTCTGGTCTGTCCAGTACGTGGTGCCGGCATGTCCGGCACGTGCTTCCAGTATGTTTGAGAGGTGGTTCCTACCTTCCCGGCGGGAGATTCCGGAGCGTCCGCCATGTGATTCTGGCCTACCTGGCAGGGGATTTTGGCGTCTCTGGCTGGTGGTTCCGGCGAGTCGAAGAGGAGGTTCCGGCGTGCTCGGCAGGTGCATCCGGTGTCTCTGGCACGTCATTCTGGCACGTTCGAGAGGTGGTTCCGGCATGCCTGACAGGTGATTCCGGAGTGTCCGACAAGGGGTTCTGGCACGTCTGAGAGGTGGTTCCGGCATACCCTGCAGGTGATTCTGGCTTGTCTGCCGAGTGGTGCTGGCGTAGCCATCAGGTGATTTTGGCGTGTCCAGCAGGTGGCTCCAGCGAGTAGAGCAGGTTGTTCCAGCGTACTCAGCAGGTGGTTCAGGCGGGTCTGGCAGGTGGTTCCGGTCTCTCTAGTAGGTGGTTCCGGCGTGTCCGGCACGTGCTTCTGGCACGTCTGAGAGCTGGTTCCGGCATGCCCGGCGGGTGATTCCATAGAGTCCGCCACGTGGTTCTGGCCTAGCTGACAGGTGATTTTGGCGTCCCCGGCAGGTGGTTACAGCGAGTTGAGCAGGAGGTTCCGGCATGCTCGGCAGTTGCATCCGGTGTCTCTGGCACGTGGTTCTGGCACGTCTGACATTTGGTTGCATCATGTCTGGCAGGTGATTCCGGAGTGTCCGGCAAGAGGTTCTGGTGTAGCCGGCAGGTGATTTTGGCATGTCCGGCAGGTGTTTCTGGCGAGCTGTTCAGGTGGTTCCGGTGTTCTTGGCAGGTGATTCTGGCGTGTCCAGCAGGTGGTTCCGGTCTGTCCGGTAATGGGTTCCGTCATGTGCCGCACGTGGTTCTGGCACGTCTGAGAGGTGGTTCCCGCATGCCCGGCAGGTGCTCCAGGAGAGTCCTACAAGTGGTTCTGGCCTAGCCCGCAGGTGATTTTGGCGTGTCCGGCAGGTGGTTCCGGCATGCTCGGCAGGTGGTTCAGGCATGTCTGGTAGGTGGTTCCGGTCTGTCCGCGAGGTGGTTCCGGCGTGTCAGGCACGTGGTTCCGGCATGTGTGACAGGTGGTTCTGGCATGTCCGGCAGGTGATTCTGGATTGTCCACCAAGTGGCTCTGGTGTAACCAGCAGGTGATTCCGGAGTGTACGGCAAGTGGTTCTGGCATAGCTGGCTGGTGATTTTGGGGTGTCCAGCAGGTGGCTCCAGCGAGTCGAGCAAGTTGTGCCGGTGTGCTCAGCAGGTGGTTCAGGCAGGTCCGGCAGGTGTTTCTGGTCTGTCCAGTACGTGGTGCCGGCATGTCCGGCACGTGCTTCCAGTATGTTTGAGAGGTGGTTCCTACCTTCCCGGCGGGAGATTCCGGAGCGTCCGCCATGTGATTCTGGCCTACCTGGCAGGGGATTTTGGCGTCTCTGGCTGGTGGTTCCGGCGAGTCGAAGAGGAGGTTCCGGCGTGCTCGGCAGGTGCATCCGGTGTCTCTGGCACGTCATTCTGGCACGTTCGAGAGGTGGTTCCGGCATGCCTGACAGGTGATTCCGGAGTGTCCGACAAGGGGTTCTGGCACGTCTGAGAGGTGGTTCCGGCATACCCTGCAGGTGATTCTGGCTTGTCTGCCGAGTGGTGCTGGCGTAGCCATCAGGTGATTTTGGCGTGTCCAGCAGGTGGCTCCAGCGAGTAGAGCAGGTTGTTCCAGCGTACTCAGCAGGTGGTTCAGGCGGGTCTGGCAGGTGGTTCCGGTCTCTCTAGTAGGTGGTTCCGGCGTGTCCGGCACGTGCTTCTGGCACGTCTGAGAGCTGGTTCCGGCATGCCCGGCGGGTGATTCCATAGAGTCCGCCACGTGGTTCTGGCCTAGCTGACAGGTGATTTTGGCGTCCCCGGCAGGTGGTTACAGCGAGTTGAGCAGGAGGTTCCGGCATGCTCGGCAGTTGCATCCGGTGTCTCTGGCACGTGGTTCTGGCACGTCTGACATTTGGTTGCATCATGTCTGGCAGGTGATTCCGGAGTGTCCGGCAAGAGGTTCTGGTGTAGCCGGCAGGTGATTTTGGCATGTCCGGCAGGTGTTTCTGGCGAGCTGTTCAGGTGGTTCCGGTGTTCTTGGCAGGTGATTCTGGCGTGTCCAGCAGGTGGTTCCGGTCTGTCCGGTAATGGGTTCCGTCATGTGCCGCACGTGGTTCTGGCACGTCTGAGAGGTGGTTCCCGCATGCCCGGCAGGTGCTCCAGGAGAGTCCTACAAGTGGTTCTGGCCTAGCCCGCAGGTGATTTTGGCGTGTCCGGCAGGTGGTTCCGGCATGCTCGGCAGGTGGTTCAGGCATGTCTGGTAGGTGGTTCCGGTCTGTCCGCGAGGTGGTTCCGGCGTGTCAGGCACGTGGTTCCGGCATGTGTGACAGGTGGTTCTGGCATGTCCGGCAGGTGATTCTGGATTGTCCACCAAGTGGCTCTGGTGTAACCAGCAGGTGATTCCGGAGTGTACGGCAAGTGGTTCTGGCATAGCTGGCTGGTGATTTTGGGGTGTCCAGCAGGTGGCTCCAGCGAGTCGAGCAAGTTGTGCCGGTGTGCTCAGCAGGTGGTTCAGGCAGGTCCGGCAGGTGTTTCTGGTCTGTCCAGTACGTGGTGCCGGCATGTCCGGCACGTGCTTCCAGTATGTTTGAGAGGTGGTTCCTACCTTCCCGGCGGGAGATTCCGGAGCGTCCGCCATGTGATTCTGGCCTACCTGGCAGGGGATTTTGGCGTCTCTGGCTGGTGGTTCCGGCGAGTCGAAGAGGAGGTTCCGGCGTGCTCGGCAGGTGCATCCGGTGTCTCTGGCACGTCATTCTGGCACGTTCGAGAGGTGGTTCCGGCATGCCTGACAGGTGATTCCGGAGTGTCCGACAAGGGGTTCTGGCACGTCTGAGAGGTGGTTCCGGCATACCCTGCAGGTGATTCTGGCTTGTCTGCCGAGTGGTGCTGGCGTAGCCATCAGGTGATTTTGGCGTGTCCAGCAGGTGGCTCCAGCGAGTAGAGCAGGTTGTTCCAGCGTACTCAGCAGGTGGTTCAGGCGGGTCTGGCAGGTGGTTCCGGTCTCTCTAGTAGGTGGTTCCGGCGTGTCCGGCACGTGCTTCTGGCACGTCTGAGAGCTGGTTCCGGCATGCCCGGCGGGTGATTCCATAGAGTCCGCCACGTGGTTCTGGCCTAGCTGACAGGTGATTTTGGCGTCCCCGGCAGGTGGTTACAGCGAGTTGAGCAGGAGGTTCCGGCATGCTCGGCAGTTGCATCCGGTGTCTCTGGCACGTGGTTCTGGCACGTCTGACATTTGGTTGCATCATGTCTGGCAGGTGATTCCGGAGTGTCCGGCAAGAGGTTCTGGTGTAGCCGGCAGGTGATTTTGGCATGTCCGGCAGGTGTTTCTGGCGAGCTGTTCAGGTGGTTCCGGTGTTCTTGGCAGGTGATTCTGGCGTGTCCAGCAGGTGGTTCCGGTCTGTCCGGTAATGGGTTCCGTCATGTGCCGCACGTGGTTCTGGCACGTCTGAGAGGTGGTTCCCGCATGCCCGGCAGGTGCTCCAGGAGAGTCCTACAAGTGGTTCTGGCCTAGCCCGCAGGTGATTTTGGCGTGTCCGGCAGGTGGTTCCGGCATGCTCGGCAGGTGGTTCAGGCATGTCTGGTAGGTGGTTCCGGTCTGTCCGCGAGGTGGTTCCGGCGTGTCAGGCACGTGGTTCCGGCATGTGTGACAGGTGGTTCTGGCATGTCCGGCAGGTGATTCTGGATTGTCCACCAAGTGGCTCTGGTGTAACCAGCAGGTGATTCCGGAGTGTACGGCAAGTGGTTCTGGCATAGCTGGCTGGTGATTTTGGGGTGTCCAGCAGGTGGCTCCAGCGAGTCGAGCAAGTTGTGCCGGTGTGCTCAGCAGGTGGTTCAGGCAGGTCCGGCAGGTGTTTCTGGTCTGTCCAGTACGTGGTGCCGGCATGTCCGGCACGTGCTTCCAGTATGTTTGAGAGGTGGTTCCTACCTTCCCGGCGGGAGATTCCGGAGCGTCCGCCATGTGATTCTGGCCTACCTGGCAGGGGATTTTGGCGTCTCTGGCTGGTGGTTCCGGCGAGTCGAAGAGGAGGTTCCGGCGTGCTCGGCAGGTGCATCCGGTGTCTCTGGCACGTCATTCTGGCACGTTCGAGAGGTGGTTCCGGCATGCCTGACAGGTGATTCCGGAGTGTCCGACAAGGGGTTCTGGCACGTCTGAGAGGTGGTTCCGGCATACCCTGCAGGTGATTCTGGCTTGTCTGCCGAGTGGTGCTGGCGTAGCCATCAGGTGATTTTGGCGTGTCCAGCAGGTGGCTCCAGCGAGTAGAGCAGGTTGTTCCAGCGTACTCAGCAGGTGGTTCAGGCGGGTCTGGCAGGTGGTTCCGGTCTCTCTAGTAGGTGGTTCCGGCGTGTCCGGCACGTGCTTCTGGCACGTCTGAGAGCTGGTTCCGGCATGCCCGGCGGGTGATTCCATAGAGTCCGCCACGTGGTTCTGGCCTAGCTGACAGGTGATTTTGGCGTCCCCGGCAGGTGGTTACAGCGAGTTGAGCAGGAGGTTCCGGCATGCTCGGCAGTTGCATCCGGTGTCTCTGGCACGTGGTTCTGGCACGTCTGACATTTGGTTGCATCATGTCTGGCAGGTGATTCCGGAGTGTCCGGCAAGAGGTTCTGGTGTAGCCGGCAGGTGATTTTGGCATGTCCGGCAGGTGTTTCTGGCGAGCTGTTCAGGTGGTTCCGGTGTTCTTGGCAGGTGATTCTGGCGTGTCCAGCAGGTGGTTCCGGTCTGTCCGGTAATGGGTTCCGTCATGTGCCGCACGTGGTTCTGGCACGTCTGAGAGGTGGTTCCCGCATGCCCGGCAGGTGCTCCAGGAGAGTCCTACAAGTGGTTCTGGCCTAGCCCGCAGGTGATTTTGGCGTGTCCGGCAGGTGGTTCCGGCATGCTCGGCAGGTGGTTCAGGCATGTCTGGTAGGTGGTTCCGGTCTGTCCGCGAGGTGGTTCCGGCGTGTCAGGCACGTGGTTCCGGCATGTGTGACAGGTGGTTCTGGCATGTCCGGCAGGTGATTCTGGATTGTCCACCAAGTGGCTCTGGTGTAACCAGCAGGTGATTCCGGAGTGTACGGCAAGTGGTTCTGGCATAGCTGGCTGGTGATTTTGGGGTGTCCAGCAGGTGGCTCCAGCGAGTCGAGCAAGTTGTGCCGGTGTGCTCAGCAGGTGGTTCAGGCAGGTCCGGCAGGTGTTTCTGGTCTGTCCAGTACGTGGTGCCGGCATGTCCGGCACGTGCTTCCAGTATGTTTGAGAGGTGGTTCCTACCTTCCCGGCGGGAGATTCCGGAGCGTCCGCCATGTGATTCTGGCCTACCTGGCAGGGGATTTTGGCGTCTCTGGCTGGTGGTTCCGGCGAGTCGAAGAGGAGGTTCCGGCGTGCTCGGCAGGTGCATCCGGTGTCTCTGGCACGTCATTCTGGCACGTTCGAGAGGTGGTTCCGGCATGCCTGACAGGTGATTCCGGAGTGTCCGACAAGGGGTTCTGGCACGTCTGAGAGGTGGTTCCGGCATACCCTGCAGGTGATTCTGGCTTGTCTGCCGAGTGGTGCTGGCGTAGCCATCAGGTGATTTTGGCGTGTCCAGCAGGTGGCTCCAGCGAGTAGAGCAGGTTGTTCCAGCGTACTCAGCAGGTGGTTCAGGCGGGTCTGGCAGGTGGTTCCGGTCTCTCTAGTAGGTGGTTCCGGCGTGTCCGGCACGTGCTTCTGGCACGTCTGAGAGCTGGTTCCGGCATGCCCGGCGGGTGATTCCATAGAGTCCGCCACGTGGTTCTGGCCTAGCTGACAGGTGATTTTGGCGTCCCCGGCAGGTGGTTACAGCGAGTTGAGCAGGAGGTTCCGGCATGCTCGGCAGTTGCATCCGGTGTCTCTGGCACGTGGTTCTGGCACGTCTGACATTTGGTTGCATCATGTCTGGCAGGTGATTCCGGAGTGTCCGGCAAGAGGTTCTGGTGTAGCCGGCAGGTGATTTTGGCATGTCCGGCAGGTGTTTCTGGCGAGCTGTTCAGGTGGTTCCGGTGTTCTTGGCAGGTGATTCTGGCGTGTCCAGCAGGTGGTTCCGGTCTGTCCGGTAATGGGTTCCGTCATGTGCCGCACGTGGTTCTGGCACGTCTGAGAGGTGGTTCCCGCATGCCCGGCAGGTGCTCCAGGAGAGTCCTACAAGTGGTTCTGGCCTAGCCCGCAGGTGATTTTGGCGTGTCCGGCAGGTGGTTCCGGCATGCTCGGCAGGTGGTTCAGGCATGTCTGGTAGGTGGTTCCGGTCTGTCCGCGAGGTGGTTCCGGCGTGTCAGGCACGTGGTTCCGGCATGTGTGACAGGTGGTTCTGGCATGTCCGGCAGGTGATTCTGGATTGTCCACCAAGTGGCTCTGGTGTAACCAGCAGGTGATTCCGGAGTGTACGGCAAGTGGTTCTGGCATAGCTGGCTGGTGATTTTGGGGTGTCCAGCAGGTGGCTCCAGCGAGTCGAGCAAGTTGTGCCGGTGTGCTCAGCAGGTGGTTCAGGCAGGTCCGGCAGGTGTTTCTGGTCTGTCCAGTACGTGGTGCCGGCATGTCCGGCACGTGCTTCCAGTATGTTTGAGAGGTGGTTCCTACCTTCCCGGCGGGAGATTCCGGAGCGTCCGCCATGTGATTCTGGCCTACCTGGCAGGGGATTTTGGCGTCTCTGGCTGGTGGTTCCGGCGAGTCGAAGAGGAGGTTCCGGCGTGCTCGGCAGGTGCATCCGGTGTCTCTGGCACGTCATTCTGGCACGTTCGAGAGGTGGTTCCGGCATGCCTGACAGGTGATTCCGGAGTGTCCGACAAGGGGTTCTGGCACGTCTGAGAGGTGGTTCCGGCATACCCTGCAGGTGATTCTGGCTTGTCTGCCGAGTGGTGCTGGCGTAGCCATCAGGTGATTTTGGCGTGTCCAGCAGGTGGCTCCAGCGAGTAGAGCAGGTTGTTCCAGCGTACTCAGCAGGTGGTTCAGGCGGGTCTGGCAGGTGGTTCCGGTCTCTCTAGTAGGTGGTTCCGGCGTGTCCGGCACGTGCTTCTGGCACGTCTGAGAGCTGGTTCCGGCATGCCCGGCGGGTGATTCCATAGAGTCCGCCACGTGGTTCTGGCCTAGCTGACAGGTGATTTTGGCGTCCCCGGCAGGTGGTTACAGCGAGTTGAGCAGGAGGTTCCGGCATGCTCGGCAGTTGCATCCGGTGTCTCTGGCACGTGGTTCTGGCACGTCTGACATTTGGTTGCATCATGTCTGGCAGGTGATTCCGGAGTGTCCGGCAAGAGGTTCTGGTGTAGCCGGCAGGTGATTTTGGCATGTCCGGCAGGTGTTTCTGGCGAGCTGTTCAGGTGGTTCCGGTGTTCTTGGCAGGTGATTCTGGCGTGTCCAGCAGGTGGTTCCGGTCTGTCCGGTAATGGGTTCCGTCATGTGCCGCACGTGGTTCTGGCACGTCTGAGAGGTGGTTCCCGCATGCCCGGCAGGTGCTCCAGGAGAGTCCTACAAGTGGTTCTGGCCTAGCCCGCAGGTGATTTTGGCGTGTCCGGCAGGTGGTTCCGGCATGCTCGGCAGGTGGTTCAGGCATGTCTGGTAGGTGGTTCCGGTCTGTCCGCGAGGTGGTTCCGGCGTGTCAGGCACGTGGTTCCGGCATGTGTGACAGGTGGTTCTGGCATGTCCGGCAGGTGATTCTGGATTGTCCACCAAGTGGCTCTGGTGTAACCAGCAGGTGATTCCGGAGTGTACGGCAAGTGGTTCTGGCATAGCTGGCTGGTGATTTTGGGGTGTCCAGCAGGTGGCTCCAGCGAGTCGAGCAAGTTGTGCCGGTGTGCTCAGCAGGTGGTTCAGGCAGGTCCGGCAGGTGTTTCTGGTCTGTCCAGTACGTGGTGCCGGCATGTCCGGCACGTGCTTCCAGTATGTTTGAGAGGTGGTTCCTACCTTCCCGGCGGGAGATTCCGGAGCGTCCGCCATGTGATTCTGGCCTACCT
Organism: Equus asinus; assembly: GCF_041296235.1. NCBI lineage: Eukaryota > Metazoa > Chordata > Mammalia > Perissodactyla > Equidae > Equus > Equus asinus. Next base: position 74,582 of record NW_027225061.1, read on the forward strand.
GGCAGGGGATTTTGGCGTCTCTGGCTGGTGGTTCCGGCGAGTCGAACAGGAGGTTCCGGCGTGCTCGGCAGGTGCATCCGGTGTCTCTGGCACGTCATTCTGGCACGTTCGAGAGGTGGTTCCGGCATGCCTGACAGGTGATTCCGGAGTGTCCGACAAGGGGTTCTGGCACGTCTGAGAGGTGGTTCCGGCATACCCTGCAGGTGATTCTGGCTTGTCTGCCGAGTGGTGCTGGCGTAGCCATCAGGTGATTTTGGCGTGTCCAGCAGGTGGCTCCAGCGAGTAGAGCAGGTTGTTCCAGCGTACTCAGCAGGTGGTTCAGGCGGGTCTGGCAGGTGGTTCCGGTCTCTCTAGTAGGTGGTTCCGGCGTGTCCGGCACGTGCTTCTGGCACGTCTGAGAGCTGGTTCCGGCATGCCCGGCGGGTGATTCCATAGAGTCCGCCACGTGGTTCTGGCCTAGCTGACAGGTGATTTTGGCGTCCCCGGCAGGTGGTTACAGCGAGTTGAGCAGGAGGTTCCGGCATGCTCGGCAGTTGCATCCGGTGTCTCTGGCACGTGGTTCTGGCACGTCTGACATTTGGTTGCATCATGTCTGGCAGGTGATTCCGGAGTGTCCGGCAAGAGGTTCTGGTGTAGCCGGCAGGTGATTTTGGCATGTCCGGCAGGTGTTTCTGGCGAGCTGTTCAGGTGGTTCCGGTGTTCTTGGCAGGTGATTCTGGCGTGTCCAGCAGGTGGTTCCGGTCTGTCCGGTAATGGGTTCCGTCATGTGCCGCACGTGGTTCTGGCACGTCTGAGAGGTGGTTCCCGCATGCCCGGCAGGTGCTCCAGGAGAGTCCTACAAGTGGTTCTGGCCTAGCCCGCAGGTGATTTTGGCGTGTCCGGCAGGTGGTTCCGGCATGCTCGGCAGGTGGTTCAGGCATGTCTGGTAGGTGGTTCCGGTCTGTCCGCGAGGTGGTTCCGGCGTGTCAGGCACGTGGTTCCGGCATGTGTGACAGGTGGTTCTGGCATGTCCGGCAGGTGATTCTGGATTGTCCACCAAGTGGCTCTGGTGTAACCAGCAGGTGATTCCGGAGTGTACGGCAAGTGGTTCTGGCATAGCTGGCTGGTGATTTTGGGGTGTCCAGCAGGTGGCTCCAGCGAGTCGAGCAAGTTGTGCCGGTGTGCTCAGCAGGTGGTTCAGGCAGGTCCGGCAGGTGTTTCTGGTCTGTCCAGTACGTGGTGCCGGCATGTCCGGCACGTGCTTCCAGTATGTTTGAGAGGTGGTTCCTACCTTCCCGGCGGGAGATTCCGGAGCGTCCGCCATGTGATTCTGGCCTACCTGGCAGGGGATTTTGGCGTCTCTGGCTGGTGGTTCCGGCGAGTCGAACAGGAGGTTCCGGCGTGCTCGGCAGGTGCATCCGGTGTCTCTGGCACGTCATTCTGGCACGTTCGAGAGGTGGTTCCGGCATGCCTGACAGGTGATTCCGGAGTGTCCGACAAGGGGTTCTGGCACGTCTGAGAGGTGGTTCCGGCATACCCTGCAGGTGATTCTGGCTTGTCTGCCGAGTGGTGCTGGCGTAGCCATCAGGTGATTTTGGCGTGTCCAGCAGGTGGCTCCAGCGAGTAGAGCAGGTTGTTCCAGCGTACTCAGCAGGTGGTTCAGGCGGGTCTGGCAGGTGGTTCCGGTCTCTCTAGTAGGTGGTTCCGGCGTGTCCGGCACGTGCTTCTGGCACGTCTGAGAGCTGGTTCCGGCATGCCCGGCGGGTGATTCCATAGAGTCCGCCACGTGGTTCTGGCCTAGCTGACAGGTGATTTTGGCGTCCCCGGCAGGTGGTTACAGCGAGTTGAGCAGGAGGTTCCGGCATGCTCGGCAGTTGCATCCGGTGTCTCTGGCACGTGGTTCTGGCACGTCTGACATTTGGTTGCATCATGTCTGGCAGGTGATTCCGGAGTGTCCGGCAAGAGGTTCTGGTGTAGCCGGCAGGTGATTTTGGCATGTCCGGCAGGTGTTTCTGGCGAGCTGTTCAGGTGGTTCCGGTGTTCTTGGCAGGTGATTCTGGCGTGTCCAGCAGGTGGTTCCGGTCTGTCCGGTAATGGGTTCCGTCATGTGCCGCACGTGGTTCTGGCACGTCTGAGAGGTGGTTCCCGCATGCCCGGCAGGTGCTCCAGGAGAGTCCTACAAGTGGTTCTGGCCTAGCCCGCAGGTGATTTTGGCGTGTCCGGCAGGTGGTTCCGGCATGCTCGGCAGGTGGTTCAGGCATGTCTGGTAGGTGGTTCCGGTCTGTCCGCGAGGTGGTTCCGGCGTGTCAGGCACGTGGTTCCGGCATGTGTGACAGGTGGTTCTGGCATGTCCGGCAGGTGATTCTGGATTGTCCACCAAGTGGCTCTGGTGTAACCAGCAGGTGATTCCGGAGTGTACGGCAAGTGGTTCTGGCATAGCTGGCTGGTGATTTTGGGGTGTCCAGCAGGTGGCTCCAGCGAGTCGAGCAAGTTGTGCCGGTGTGCTCAGCAGGTGGTTCAGGCAGGTCCGGCAGGTGTTTCTGGTCTGTCCAGTACGTGGTGCCGGCATGTCCGGCACGTGCTTCCAGTATGTTTGAGAGGTGGTTCCTACCTTCCCGGCGGGAGATTCCGGAGCGTCCGCCATGTGATTCTGGCCTACCTGGCAGGGGATTTTGGCGTCTCTGGCTGGTGGTTCCGGCGAGTCGAAGAGGAGGTTCCGGCGTGCTCGGCAGGTGCATCCGGTGTCTCTGGCACGTCATTCTGGCACGTTCGAGAGGTGGTTCCGGCATGCCTGACAGGTGATTCCGGAGTGTCCGACAAGGGGTTCTGGCACGTCTGAGAGGTGGTTCCGGCATACCCTGCAGGTGATTCTGGCTTGTCTGCCGAGTGGTGCTGGCGTAGCCATCAGGTGATTTTGGCGTGTCCAGCAGGTGGCTCCAGCGAGTAGAGCAGGTTGTTCCAGCGTACTCAGCAGGTGGTTCAGGCGGGTCTGGCAGGTGGTTCCGGTCTCTCTAGTAGGTGGTTCCGGCGTGTCCGGCACGTGCTTCTGGCACGTCTGAGAGCTGGTTCCGGCATGCCCGGCGGGTGATTCCATAGAGTCCGCCACGTGGTTCTGGCCTAGCTGACAGGTGATTTTGGCGTCCCCGGCAGGTGGTTACAGCGAGTTGAGCAGGAGGTTCCGGCATGCTCGGCAGTTGCATCCGGTGTCTCTGGCACGTGGTTCTGGCACGTCTGACATTTGGTTGCATCATGTCTGGCAGGTGATTCCGGAGTGTCCGGCAAGAGGTTCTGGTGTAGCCGGCAGGTGATTTTGGCATGTCCGGCAGGTGTTTCTGGCGAGCTGTTCAGGTGGTTCCGGTGTTCTTGGCAGGTGATTCTGGCGTGTCCAGCAGGTGGTTCCGGTCTGTCCGGTAATGGGTTCCGTCATGTGCCGCACGTGGTTCTGGCACGTCTGAGAGGTGGTTCCCGCATGCCCGGCAGGTGCTCCAGGAGAGTCCTACAAGTGGTTCTGGCCTAGCCCGCAGGTGATTTTGGCGTGTCCGGCAGGTGGTTCCGGCATGCTCGGCAGGTGGTTCAGGCATGTCTGGTAGGTGGTTCCGGTCTGTCCGCGAGGTGGTTCCGGCGTGTCAGGCACGTGGTTCCGGCATGTGTGACAGGTGGTTCTGGCATGTCCGGCAGGTGATTCTGGATTGTCCACCAAGTGGCTCTGGTGTAACCAGCAGGTGATTCCGGAGTGTACGGCAAGTGGTTCTGGCATAGCTGGCTGGTGATTTTGGGGTGTCCAGCAGGTGGCTCCAGCGAGTCGAGCAAGTTGTGCCGGTGTGCTCAGCAGGTGGTTCAGGCAGGTCCGGCAGGTGTTTCTGGTCTGTCCAGTACGTGGTGCCGGCATGTCCGGCACGTGCTTCCAGTATGTTTGAGAGGTGGTTCCTACCTTCCCGGCGGGAGATTCCGGAGCGTCCGCCATGTGATTCTGGCCTACCTGGCAGGGGATTTTGGCGTCTCTGGCTGGTGGTTCCGGCGAGTCGAAGAGGAGGTTCCGGCGTGCTCGGCAGGTGCATCCGGTGTCTCTGGCACGTCATTCTGGCACGTTCGAGAGGTGGTTCCGGCATGCCTGACAGGTGATTCCGGAGTGTCCGACAAGGGGTTCTGGCACGTCTGAGAGGTGGTTCCGGCATACCCTGCAGGTGATTCTGGCTTGTCTGCCGAGTGGTGCTGGCGTAGCCATCAGGTGATTTTGGCGTGTCCAGCAGGTGGCTCCAGCGAGTAGAGCAGGTTGTTCCAGCGTACTCAGCAGGTGGTTCAGGCGGGTCTGGCAGGTGGTTCCGGTCTCTCTAGTAGGTGGTTCCGGCGTGTCCGGCACGTGCTTCTGGCACGTCTGAGAGCTGGTTCCGGCATGCCCGGCGGGTGATTCCATAGAGTCCGCCACGTGGTTCTGGCCTAGCTGACAGGTGATTTTGGCGTCCCCGGCAGGTGGTTACAGCGAGTTGAGCAGGAGGTTCCGGCATGCTCGGCAGTTGCATCCGGTGTCTCTGGCACGTGGTTCTGGCACGTCTGACATTTGGTTGCATCATGTCTGGCAGGTGATTCCGGAGTGTCCGGCAAGAGGTTCTGGTGTAGCCGGCAGGTGATTTTGGCATGTCCGGCAGGTGTTTCTGGCGAGCTGTTCAGGTGGTTCCGGTGTTCTTGGCAGGTGATTCTGGCGTGTCCAGCAGGTGGTTCCGGTCTGTCCGGTAATGGGTTCCGTCATGTGCCGCACGTGGTTCTGGCACGTCTGAGAGGTGGTTCCCGCATGCCCGGCAGGTGCTCCAGGAGAGTCCTACAAGTGGTTCTGGCCTAGCCCGCAGGTGATTTTGGCGTGTCCGGCAGGTGGTTCCGGCATGCTCGGCAGGTGGTTCAGGCATGTCTGGTAGGTGGTTCCGGTCTGTCCGCGAGGTGGTTCCGGCGTGTCAGGCACGTGGTTCCGGCATGTGTGACAGGTGGTTCTGGCATGTCCGGCAGGTGATTCTGGATTGTCCACCAAGTGGCTCTGGTGTAACCAGCAGGTGATTCCGGAGTGTACGGCAAGTGGTTCTGGCATAGCTGGCTGGTGATTTTGGGGTGTCCAGCAGGTGGCTCCAGCGAGTCGAGCAAGTTGTGCCGGTGTGCTCAGCAGGTGGTTCAGGCAGGTCCGGCAGGTGTTTCTGGTCTGTCCAGTACGTGGTGCCGGCATGTCCGGCACGTGCTTCCAGTATGTTTGAGAGGTGGTTCCTACCTTCCCGGCGGGAGATTCCGGAGCGTCCGCCATGTGATTCTGGCCTACCTGGCAGGGGATTTTGGCGTCTCTGGCTGGTGGTTCCGGCGAGTCGAAGAGGAGGTTCCGGCGTGCTCGGCAGGTGCATCCGGTGTCTCTGGCACGTCATTCTGGCACGTTCGAGAGGTGGTTCCGGCATGCCTGACAGGTGATTCCGGAGTGTCCGACAAGGGGTTCTGGCACGTCTGAGAGGTGGTTCCGGCATACCCTGCAGGTGATTCTGGCTTGTCTGCCGAGTGGTGCTGGCGTAGCCATCAGGTGATTTTGGCGTGTCCAGCAGGTGGCTCCAGCGAGTAGAGCAGGTTGTTCCAGCGTACTCAGCAGGTGGTTCAGGCGGGTCTGGCAGGTGGTTCCGGTCTCTCTAGTAGGTGGTTCCGGCGTGTCCGGCACGTGCTTCTGGCACGTCTGAGAGCTGGTTCCGGCATGCCCGGCGGGTGATTCCATAGAGTCCGCCACGTGGTTCTGGCCTAGCTGACAGGTGATTTTGGCGTCCCCGGCAGGTGGTTACAGCGAGTTGAGCAGGAGGTTCCGGCATGCTCGGCAGTTGCATCCGGTGTCTCTGGCACGTGGTTCTGGCACGTCTGACATTTGGTTGCATCATGTCTGGCAGGTGATTCCGGAGTGTCCGGCAAGAGGTTCTGGTGTAGCCGGCAGGTGATTTTGGCATGTCCGGCAGGTGTTTCTGGCGAGCTGTTCAGGTGGTTCCGGTGTTCTTGGCAGGTGATTCTGGCGTGTCCAGCAGGTGGTTCCGGTCTGTCCGGTAATGGGTTCCGTCATGTGCCGCACGTGGTTCTGGCACGTCTGAGAGGTGGTTCCCGCATGCCCGGCAGGTGCTCCAGGAGAGTCCTACAAGTGGTTCTGGCCTAGCCCGCAGGTGATTTTGGCGTGTCCGGCAGGTGGTTCCGGCATGCTCGGCAGGTGGTTCAGGCATGTCTGGTAGGTGGTTCCGGTCTGTCCGCGAGGTGGTTCCGGCGTGTCAGGCACGTGGTTCCGGCATGTGTGACAGGTGGTTCTGGCATGTCCGGCAGGTGATTCTGGATTGTCCACCAAGTGGCTCTGGTGTAACCAGCAGGTGATTCCGGAGTGTACGGCAAGTGGTTCTGGCATAGCTGGCTGGTGATTTTGGGGTGTCCAGCAGGTGGCTCCAGCGAGTCGAGCAAGTTGTGCCGGTGTGCTCAGCAGGTGGTTCAGGCAGGTCCGGCAGGTGTTTCTGGTCTGTCCAGTACGTGGTGCCGGCATGTCCGGCACGTGCTTCCAGTATGTTTGAGAGGTGGTTCCTACCTTCCCGGCGGGAGATTCCGGAGCGTCCGCCATGTGATTCTGGCCTACCTGGCAGGGGATTTTGGCGTCTCTGGCTGGTGGTTCCGGCGAGTCGAACAGGAGGTTCCGGCGTGCTCGGCAGGTGCATCCGGTGTCTCTGGCACGTCATTCTGGCACGTTCGAGAGGTGGTTCCGGCATGCCTGACAGGTGATTCCGGAGTGTCCGACAAGGGGTTCTGGCACGTCTGAGAGGTGGTTCCGGCATACCCTGCAGGTGATTCTGGCTTGTCTGCCGAGTGGTGCTGGCGTAGCCATCAGGTGATTTTGGCGTGTCCAGCAGGTGGCTCCAGCGAGTAGAGCAGGTTGTTCCAGCGTACTCAGCAGGTGGTTCAGGCGGGTCTGGCAGGTGGTTCCGGTCTCTCTAGTAGGTGGTTCCGGCGTGTCCGGCACGTGCTTCTGGCACGTCTGAGAGCTGGTTCCGGCATGCCCGGCGGGTGATTCCATAGAGTCCGCCACGTGGTTCTGGCCTAGCTGACAGGTGATTTTGGCGTCCCCGGCAGGTGGTTACAGCGAGTTGAGCAGGAGGTTCCGGCATGCTCGGCAGTTGCATCCGGTGTCTCTGGCACGTGGTTCTGGCACGTCTGACATTTGGTTGCATCATGTCTGGCAGGTGATTCCGGAGTGTCCGGCAAGAGGTTCTGGTGTAGCCGGCAGGTGATTTTGGCATGTCCGGCAGGTGTTTCTGGCGAGCTGTTCAGGTGGTTCCGGTGTTCTTGGCAGGTGATTCTGGCGTGTCCAGCAGGTGGTTCCGGTCTGTCCGGTAATGGGTTCCGTCATGTGCCGCACGTGGTTCTGGCACGTCTGAGAGGTGGTTCCCGCATGCCCGGCAGGTGCTCCAGGAGAGTCCTACAAGTGGTTCTGGCCTAGCCCGCAGGTGATTTTGGCGTGTCCGGCAGGTGGTTCCGGCATGCTCGGCAGGTGGTTCAGGCATGTCTGGTAGGTGGTTCCGGTCTGTCCGCGAGGTGGTTCCGGCGTGTCAGGCACGTGGTTCCGGCATGTGTGACAGGTGGTTCTGGCATGTCCGGCAGGTGATTCTGGATTGTCCACCAAGTGGCTCTGGTGTAACCAGCAGGTGATTCCGGAGTGTACGGCAAGTGGTTCTGGCATAGCTGGCTGGTGATTTTGGGGTGTCCAGCAGGTGGCTCCAGCGAGTCGAGCAAGTTGTGCCGGTGTGCTCAGCAGGTGGTTCAGGCAGGTCCGGCAGGTGTTTCTGGTCTGTCCAGTACGTGGTGCCGGCATGTCCGGCACGTGCTTCCAGTATGTTTGAGAGGTGGTTCCTACCTTCCCGGCGGGAGATTCCGGAGCGTCCGCCATGTGATTCTGGCCTACCTGGCAGGGGATTTTGGCGTCTCTGGCTGGTGGTTCCGGCGAGTCGAAGAGGAGGTTCCGGCGTGCTCGGCAGGTGCATCCGGTGTCTCTGGCACGTCATTCTGGCACGTTCGAGAGGTGGTTCCGGCATGCCTGACAGGTGATTCCGGAGTGTCCGACAAGGGGTTCTGGCACGTCTGAGAGGTGGTTCCGGCATACCCTGCAGGTGATTCTGGCTTGTCTGCCGAGTGGTGCTGGCGTAGCCATCAGGTGATTTTGGCGTGTCCAGCAGGTGGCTCCAGCGAGTAGAGCAGGTTGTTCCAGCGTACTCAGCAGGTGGTTCAGGCGGGTCTGGCAGGTGGTTCCGGTCTCTCTAGTAGGTGGTTCCGGCGTGTCCGGCACGTGCTTCTGGCACGTCTGAGAGCTGGTTCCGGCATGCCCGGCGGGTGATTCCATAGAGTCCGCCACGTGGTTCTGGCCTAGCTGACAGGTGATTTTGGCGTCCCCGGCAGGTGGTTACAGCGAGTTGAGCAGGAGGTTCCGGCATGCTCGGCAGTTGCATCCGGTGTCTCTGGCACGTGGTTCTGGCACGTCTGACATTTGGTTGCATCATGTCTGGCAGGTGATTCCGGAGTGTCCGGCAAGAGGTTCTGGTGTAGCCGGCAGGTGATTTTGGCATGTCCGGCAGGTGTTTCTGGCGAGCTGTTCAGGTGGTTCCGGTGTTCTTGGCAGGTGATTCTGGCGTGTCCAGCAGGTGGTTCCGGTCTGTCCGGTAATGGGTTCCGTCATGTGCCGCACGTGGTTCTGGCACGTCTGAGAGGTGGTTCCCGCATGCCCGGCAGGTGCTCCAGGAGAGTCCTACAAGTGGTTCTGGCCTAGCCCGCAGGTGATTTTGGCGTGTCCGGCAGGTGGTTCCGGCATGCTCGGCAGGTGGTTCAGGCATGTCTGGTAGGTGGTTCCGGTCTGTCCGCGAGGTGGTTCCGGCGTGTCAGGCACGTGGTTCCGGCATGTGTGACAGGTGGTTCTGGCATGTCCGGCAGGTGATTCTGGATTGTCCACCAAGTGGCTCTGGTGTAACCAGCAGGTGATTCCGGAGTGTACGGCAAGTGGTTCTGGCATAGCTGGCTGGTGATTTTGGGGTGTCCAGCAGGTGGCTCCAGCGAGTCGAGCAAGTTGTGCCGGTGTGCTCAGCAGGTGGTTCAGGCAGGTCCGGCAGGTGTTTCTGGTCTGTCCAGTACGTGGTGCCGGCATGTCCGGCACGTGCTTCCAGTATGTTTGAGAGGTGGTTCCTACCTTCCCGGCGGGAGATTCCGGAGCGTCCGCCATGTGATTCTGGCCTACCTGGCAGGGGATTTTGGCGTCTCTGGCTGGTGGTTCCGGCGAGTCGAACAGGAGGTTCCGGCGTGCTCGGCAGGTGCATCCGGTGTCTCTGGCACGTCATTCTGGCACGTTCGAGAGGTGGTTCCGGCATGCCTGACAGGTGATTCCGGAGTGTCCGACAAGGGGTTCTGGCACGTCTGAGAGGTGGTTCCGGCATACCCTGCAGGTGATTCTGGCTTGTCTGCCGAGTGGTGCTGGCGTAGCCATCAGGTGATTTTGGCGTGTCCAGCAGGTGGCTCCAGCGAGTAGAGCAGGTTGTTCCAGCGTACTCAGCAGGTGGTTCAGGCGGGTCTGGCAGGTGGTTCCGGTCTCTCTAGTAGGTGGTTCCGGCGTGTCCGGCACGTGCTTCTGGCACGTCTGAGAGCTGGTTCCGGCATGCCCGGCGGGTGATTCCATAGAGTCCGCCACGTGGTTCTGGCCTAGCTGACAGGTGATTTTGGCGTCCCCGGCAGGTGGTTACAGCGAGTTGAGCAGGAGGTTCCGGCATGCTCGGCAGTTGCATCCGGTGTCTCTGGCACGTGGTTCTGGCACGTCTGACATTTGGTTGCATCATGTCTGGCAGGTGATTCCGGAGTGTCCGGCAAGAGGTTCTGGTGTAGCCGGCAGGTGATTTTGGCATGTCCGGCAGGTGTTTCTGGCGAGCTGTTCAGGTGGTTCCGGTGTTCTTGGCAGGTGATTCTGGCGTGTCCAGCAGGTGGTTCCGGTCTGTCCGGTAATGGGTTCCGTCATGTGCCGCACGTGGTTCTGGCACGTCTGAGAGGTGGTTCCCGCATGCCCGGCAGGTGCTCCAGGAGAGTCCTACAAGTGGTTCTGGCCTAGCCCGCAGGTGATTTTGGCGTGTCCGGCAGGTGGTTCCGGCATGCTCGGCAGGTGGTTCAGGCATGTCTGGTAGGTGGTTCCGGTCTGTCCGCGAGGTGGTTCCGGCGTGTCAGGCACGTGGTTCCGGCATGTGTGACAGGTGGTTCTGGCATGTCCGGCAGGTGATTCTGGATTGTCCACCAAGTGGCTCTGGTGTAACCAGCAGGTGATTCCGGAGTGTACGGCAAGTGGTTCTGGCATAGCTGGCTGGTGATTTTGGGGTGTCCAGCAGGTGGCTCCAGCGAGTCGAGCAAGTTGTGCCGGTGTGCTCAGCAGGTGGTTCAGGCAGGTCCGGCAGGTGTTTCTGGTCTGTCCAGTACGTGGTGCCGGCATGTCCGGCACGTGCTTCCAGTATGTTTGAGAGGTGGTTCCTACCTTCCCGGCGGGAGATTCCGGAGCGTCCGCCATGTGATTCTGGCCTACCTGGCAGGGGATTTTGGCGTCTCTGGCTGGTGGTTCCGGCGAGTCGAAGAGGAGGTTCCGGCGTGCTCGGCAGGTGCATCCGGTGTCTCTGGCACGTCATTCTGGCACGTTCGAGAGGTGGTTCCGGCATGCCTGACAGGTGATTCCGGAGTGTCCGACAAGGGGTTCTGGCACGTCTGAGAGGTGGTTCCGGCATACCCTGCAGGTGATTCTGGCTTGTCTGCCGAGTGGTGCTGGCGTAGCCATCAGGTGATTTTGGCGTGTCCAGCAGGTGGCTCCAGCGAGTAGAGCAGGTTGTTCCAGCGTACTCAGCAGGTGGTTCAGGCGGGTCTGGCAGGTGGTTCCGGTCTCTCTAGTAGGTGGTTCCGGCGTGTCCGGCACGTGCTTCTGGCACGTCTGAGAGCTGGTTCCGGCATGCCCGGCGGGTGATTCCATAGAGTCCGCCACGTGGTTCTGGCCTAGCTGACAGGTGATTTTGGCGTCCCCGGCAGGTGGTTACAGCGAGTTGAGCAGGAGGTTCCGGCATGCTCGGCAGTTGCATCCGGTGTCTCTGGCACGTGGTTCTGGCACGTCTGACATTTGGTTGCATCATGTCTGGCAGGTGATTCCGGAGTGTCCGGCAAGAGGTTCTGGTGTAGCCGGCAGGTGATTTTGGCATGTCCGGCAGGTGTTTCTGGCGAGCTGTTCAGGTGGTTCCGGTGTTCTTGGCAGGTGATTCTGGCGTGTCCAGCAGGTGGTTCCGGTCTGTCCGGTAATGGGTTCCGTCATGTGCCGCACGTGGTTCTGGCACGTCTGAGAGGTGGTTCCCGCATGCCCGGCAGGTGCTCCAGGAGAGTCCTACAAGTGGTTCTGGCCTAGCCCGCAGGTGATTTTGGCGTGTCCGGCAGGTGGTTCCGGCATGCTCGGCAGGTGGTTCAGGCATGTCTGGTAGGTGGTTCCGGTCTGTCCGCGAGGTGGTTCCGGCGTGTCAGGCACGTGGTTCCGGCATGTGTGACAGGTGGTTCTGGCATGTCCGGCAGGTGATTCTGGATTGTCCACCAAGTGGCTCTGGTGTAACCAGCAGGTGATTCCGGAGTGTACGGCAAGTGGTTCTGGCATAGCTGGCTGGTGATTTTGGGGTGTCCAGCAGGTGGCTCCAGCGAGTCGAGCAAGTTGTGCCGGTGTGCTCAGCAGGTGGTTCAGGCAGGTCCGGCAGGTGTTTCTGGTCTGTCCAGTACGTGGTGCCGGCATGTCCGGCACGTGCTTCCAGTATGTTTGAGAGGTGGTTCCTACCTTCCCGGCAGGAGATTCCGGAGCGTCCGCCATGTGATTCTGGCCTACCTGGCAGGGGATTTTGGCGTCTCTGGCTGGTGGTTCCGGCGAGTCGAAGAGGAGGTTCCGGCGTGCTCGGCAGGTGCATCCGGTGTCTCTGGCACGTCATTCTGGCACGTTCGAGAGGTGGTTCCGGCATGCCTGACAGGTGATTCCGGAGTGTCCGACAAGGGGTTCTGGCACGTCTGAGAGGTGGTTCCGGCATACCCTGCAGGTGATTCTGGCTTGTCTGCCGAGTGGTGCTGGCGTAGCCATCAGGTGATTTTGGCGTGTCCAGCAGGTGGCTCCAGCGAGTAGAGCAGGTTGTTCCAGCGTACTCAGCAGGTGGTTCAGGCGGGTCTGGCAGGTGGTTCCGGTCTCTCTAGTAGGTGGTTCCGGCGTGTCCGGCACGTGCTTCTGGCACGTCTGAGAGCTGGTTCCGGCATGCCCGGCGGGTGATTCCATAGAGTCCGCCACGTGGTTCTGGCCTAGCTGACAGGTGATTTTGGCGTCCCCGGCAGGTGGTTACAGCGAGTTGAGCAGGAGGTTCCGGCATGCTCGGCAGTTGCATCCGGTGTCTCTGGCACGTGGTTCTGGCACGTCTGACATTTGGTTGCATCATGTCTGGCAGGTGATTCCGGAGTGTCCGGCAAGAGGTTCTGGTGTAGCCGGCAGGTGATTTTGGCATGTCCGGCAGGTGTTTCTGGCGAGCTGTTCAGGTGGTTCCGGTGTTCTTGGCAGGTGATTCTGGCGTGTCCAGCAGGTGGTTCCGGTCTGTCCGGTAATGGGTTCCGTCATGTGCCGCACGTGGTTCTGGCACGTCTGAGAGGTGGTTCCCGCATGCCCGGCAGGTGCTCCAGGAGAGTCCTACAAGTGGTTCTGGCCTAGCCCGCAGGTGATTTTGGCGTGTCCGGCAGGTGGTTCCGGCATGCTCGGCAGGTGGTTCAGGCATGTCTGGTAGGTGGTTCCGGTCTGTCCGCGAGGTGGTTCCGGCGTGTCAGGCACGTGGTTCCGGCATGTGTGACAGGTGGTTCTGGCATGTCCGGCAGGTGATTCTGGATTGTCCACCAAGTGGCTCTGGTGTAACCAGCAGGTGATTCCGGAGTGTACGGCAAGTGGTTCTGGCATAGCTGGCTGGTGATTTTGGGGTGTCCAGCAGGTGGCTCCAGCGAGTCGAGCAAGTTGTGCCGGTGTGCTCAGCAGGTGGTTCAGGCAGGTCCGGCAGGTGTTTCTGGTCTGTCCAGTACGTGGTGCCGGCATGTCCGGCACGTGCTTCCAGTATGTTTGAGAGGTGGTTCCTACCTTCCCGGCGGGAGATTCCGGAGCGTCCGCCATGTGATTCTGGCCTACCTGGCAGGGGATTTTGGCGTCTCTGGCTGGTGGTTCCGGCGAGTCGAAGAGGAGGTTCCGGCGTGCTCGGCAGGTGCATCCGGTGTCTCTGGCACGTCATTCTGGCACGTTCGAGAGGTGGTTCCGGCATGCCTGACAGGTGATTCCGGAGTGTCCGACAAGGGGTTCTGGCACGTCTGAGAGGTGGTTCCGGCATACCCTGCAGGTGATTCTGGCTTGTCTGCCGAGTGGTGCTGGCGTAGCCATCAGGTGATTTTGGCGTGTCCAGCAGGTGGCTCCAGCGAGTAGAGCAGGTTGTTCCAGCGTACTCAGCAGGTGGTTCAGGCGGGTCTGGCAGGTGGTTCCGGTCTCTCTAGTAGGTGGTTCCGGCGTGTCCGGCACGTGCTTCTGGCACGTCTGAGAGCTGGTTCCGGCATGCCCGGCGGGTGATTCCATAGAGTCCGCCACGTGGTTCTGGCCTAGCTGACAGGTGATTTTGGCGTCCCCGGCAGGTGGTTACAGCGAGTTGAGCAGGAGGTTCCGGCATGCTCGGCAGTTGCATCCGGTGTCTCTGGCACGTGGTTCTGGCACGTCTGACATTTGGTTGCATCATGTCTGGCAGGTGATTCCGGAGTGTCCGGCAAGAGGTTCTGGTGTAGCCGGCAGGTGATTTTGGCATGTCCGGCAGGTGTTTCTGGCGAGCTGTTCAGGTGGTTCCGGTGTTCTTGGCAGGTGATTCTGGCGTGTCCAGCAGGTGGTTCCGGTCTGTCCGGTAATGGGTTCCGTCATGTGCCGCACGTGGTTCTGGCACGTCTGAGAGGTGGTTCCCGCATGCCCGGCAGGTGCTCCAGGAGAGTCCTACAAGTGGTTCTGGCCTAGCCCGCAGGTGATTTTGGCGTGTCCGGCAGGTGGTTCCGGCATGCTCGGCAGGTGGTTCAGGCATGTCTGGTAGGTGGTTCCGGTCTGTCCGCGAGGTGGTTCCGGCGTGTCAGGCACGTGGTTCCGGCATGTGTGACAGGTGGTTCTGGCATGTCCGGCAGGTGATTCTGGATTGTCCACCAAGTGGCTCTGGTGTAACCAGCAGGTGATTCCGGAGTGTACGGCAAGTGGTTCTGGCATAGCTGGCTGGTGATTTTGGGGTGTCCAGCAGGTGGCTCCAGCGAGTCGAGCAAGTTGTGCCGGTGTGCTCAGCAGGTGGTTCAGGCAGGTCCGGCAGGTGTTTCTGGTCTGTCCAGTACGTGGTGCCGGCATGTCCGGCACGTGCTTCCAGTATGTTTGAGAGGTGGTTCCTACCTTCCCGGCGGGAGATTCCGGAGCGTCCGCCATGTGATTCTGGCCTACCTGGCAGGGGATTTTGGCGTCTCTGGCTGGTGGTTCCGGCGAGTCGAACAGGAGGTTCCGGCGTGCTCGGCAGGTGCATCCGGTGTCTCTGGCACGTCATTCTGGCACGTTCGAGAGGTGGTTCCGGCATGCCTGACAGGTGATTCCGGAGTGTCCGACAAGGGGTTCTGGCACGTCTGAGAGGTGGTTCCGGCATACCCTGCAGGTGATTCTGGCTTGTCTGCCGAGTGGTGCTGGCGTAGCCATCAGGTGATTTTGGCGTGTCCAGCAGGTGGCTCCAGCGAGTAGAGCAGGTTGTTCCAGCGTACTCAGCAGGTGGTTCAGGCGGGTCTGGCAGGTGGTTCCGGTCTCTCTAGTAGGTGGTTCCGGCGTGTCCGGCACGTGCTTCTGGCACGTCTGAGAGCTGGTTCCGGCATGCCCGGCGGGTGATTCCATAGAGTCCGCCACGTGGTTCTGGCCTAGCTGACAGGTGATTTTGGCGTCCCCGGCAGGTGGTTACAGCGAGTTGAGCAGGAGGTTCCGGCATGCTCGGCAGTTGCATCCGGTGTCTCTGGCACGTGGTTCTGGCACGTCTGACATTTGGTTGCATCATGTCTGGCAGGTGATTCCGGAGTGTCCGGCAAGAGGTTCTGGTGTAGCCGGCAGGTGATTTTGGCATGTCCGGCAGGTGTTTCTGGCGAGCTGTTCAGGTGGTTCCGGTGTTCTTGGCAGGTGATTCTGGCGTGTCCAGCAGGTGGTTCCGGTCTGTCCGGTAATGGGTTCCGTCATGTGCCGCACGTGGTTCTGGCACGTCTGAGAGGTGGTTCCCGCATGCCCGGCAGGTGCTCCAGGAGAGTCCTACAAGTGGTTCTGGCCTAGCCCGCAGGTGATTTTGGCGTGTCCGGCAGGTGGTTCCGGCATGCTCGGCAGGTGGTTCAGGCATGTCTGGTAGGTGGTTCCGGTCTGTCCGCGAGGTGGTTCCGGCGTGTCAGGCACGTGGTTCCGGCATGTGTGACAGGTGGTTCTGGCATGTCCGGCAGGTGATTCTGGATTGTCCACCAAGTGGCTCTGGTGTAACCAGCAGGTGATTCCGGAGTGTACGGCAAGTGGTTCTGGCATAGCTGGCTGGTGATTTTGGGGTGTCCAGCAGGTGGCTCCAGCGAGTCGAGCAAGTTGTGCCGGTGTGCTCAGCAGGTGGTTCAGGCAGGTCCGGCAGGTGTTTCTGGTCTGTCCAGTACGTGGTGCCGGCATGTCCGGCACGTGCTTCCAGTATGTTTGAGAGGTGGTTCCTACCTTCCCGGCGGGAGATTCCGGAGCGTCCGCCATGTGATTCTGGCCTACCTGGCAGGGGATTTTGGCGTCTCTGGCTGGTGGTTCCGGCGAGTCGAAGAGGAGGTTCCGGCGTGCTCGGCAGGTGCATCCGGTGTCTCTGGCACGTCATTCTGGCACGTTCGAGAGGTGGTTCCGGCATGCCTGACAGGTGATTCCGGAGTGTCCGACAAGGGGTTCTGGCACGTCTGAGAGGTGGTTCCGGCATACCCTGCAGGTGATTCTGGCTTGTCTGCCGAGTGGTGCTGGCGTAGCCATCAGGTGATTTTGGCGTGTCCAGCAGGTGGCTCCAGCGAGTAGAGCAGGTTGTTCCAGCGTACTCAGCAGGTGGTTCAGGCGGGTCTGGCAGGTGGTTCCGGTCTCTCTAGTAGGTGGTTCCGGCGTGTCCGGCACGTGCTTCTGGCACGTCTGAGAGCTGGTTCCGGCATGCCCGGCGGGTGATTCCATAGAGTCCGCCACGTGGTTCTGGCCTAGCTGACAGGTGATTTTGGCGTCCCCGGCAGGTGGTTACAGCGAGTTGAGCAGGAGGTTCCGGCATGCTCGGCAGTTGCATCCGGTGTCTCTGGCACGTGGTTCTGGCACGTCTGACATTTGGTTGCATCATGTCTGGCAGGTGATTCCGGAGTGTCCGGCAAGAGGTTCTGGTGTAGCCGGCAGGTGATTTTGGCATGTCCGGCAGGTGTTTCTGGCGAGCTGTTCAGGTGGTTCCGGTGTTCTTGGCAGGTGATTCTGGCGTGTCCAGCAGGTGGTTCCGGTCTGTCCGGTAATGGGTTCCGTCATGTGCCGCACGTGGTTCTGGCACGTCTGAGAGGTGGTTCCCGCATGCCCGGCAGGTGCTCCAGGAGAGTCCTACAAGTGGTTCTGGCCTAGCCCGCAGGTGATTTTGGCGTGTCCGGCAGGTGGTTCCGGCATGCTCGGCAGGTGGTTCAGGCATGTCTGGTAGGTGGTTCCGGTCTGTCCGCGAGGTGGTTCCGGCGTGTCAGGCACGTGGTTCCGGCATGTGTGACAGGTGGTTCTGGCATGTCCGGCAGGTGATTCTGGATTGTCCACCAAGTGGCTCTGGTGTAACCAGCAGGTGATTCCGGAGTGTACGGCAAGTGGTTCTGGCATAGCTGGCTGGTGATTTTGGGGTGTCCAGCAGGTGGCTCCAGCGAGTCGAGCAAGTTGTGCCGGTGTGCTCAGCAGGTGGTTCAGGCAGGTCCGGCAGGTGTTTCTGGTCTGTCCAGTACGTGGTGCCGGCATGTCCGGCACGTGCTTCCAGTATGTTTGAGAGGTGGTTCCTACCTTCCCGGCGGGAGATTCCGGAGCGTCCGCCATGTGATTCTGGCCTACCTGGCAGGGGATTTTGGCGTCTCTGGCTGGTGGTTCCGGCGAGTCGAAGAGGAGGTTCCGGCGTGCTCGGCAGGTGCATCCGGTGTCTCTGGCACGTCATTCTGGCACGTTCGAGAGGTGGTTCCGGCATGCCTGACAGGTGATTCCGGAGTGTCCGACAAGGGGTTCTGGCACGTCTGAGAGGTGGTTCCGGCATACCCTGCAGGTGATTCTGGCTTGTCTGCCGAGTGGTGCTGGCGTAGCCATCAGGTGATTTTGGCGTGTCCAGCAGGTGGCTCCAGCGAGTAGAGCAGGTTGTTCCAGCGTACTCAGCAGGTGGTTCAGGCGGGTCTGGCAGGTGGTTCCGGTCTCTCTAGTAGGTGGTTCCGGCGTGTCCGGCACGTGCTTCTGGCACGTCTGAGAGCTGGTTCCGGCATGCCCGGCGGGTGATTCCATAGAGTCCGCCACGTGGTTCTGGCCTAGCTGACAGGTGATTTTGGCGTCCCCGGCAGGTGGTTACAGCGAGTTGAGCAGGAGGTTCCGGCATGCTCGGCAGTTGCATCCGGTGTCTCTGGCACGTGGTTCTGGCACGTCTGACATTTGGTTGCATCATGTCTGGCAGGTGATTCCGGAGTGTCCGGCAAGAGGTTCTGGTGTAGCCGGCAGGTGATTTTGGCATGTCCGGCAGGTGTTTCTGGCGAGCTGTTCAGGTGGTTCCGGTGTTCTTGGCAGGTGATTCTGGCGTGTCCAGCAGGTGGTTCCGGTCTGTCCGGTAATGGGTTCCGTCATGTGCCGCACGTGGTTCTGGCACGTCTGAGAGGTGGTTCCCGCATGCCCGGCAGGTGCTCCAGGAGAGTCCTACAAGTGGTTCTGGCCTAGCCCGCAGGTGATTTTGGCGTGTCCGGCAGGTGGTTCCGGCATGCTCGGCAGGTGGTTCAGGCATGTCTGGTAGGTGGTTCCGGTCTGTCCGCGAGGTGGTTCCGGCGTGTCAGGCACGTGGTTCCGGCATGTGTGACAGGTGGTTCTGGCATGTCCGGCAGGTGATTCTGGATTGTCCACCAAGTGGCTCTGGTGTAACCAGCAGGTGATTCCGGAGTGTACGGCAAGTGGTTCTGGCATAGCTGGCTGGTGATTTTGGGGTGTCCAGCAGGTGGCTCCAGCGAGTCGAGCAAGTTGTGCCGGTGTGCTCAGCAGGTGGTTCAGGCAGGTCCGGCAGGTGTTTCTGGTCTGTCCAGTACGTGGTGCCGGCATGTCCGGCACGTGCTTCCAGTATGTTTGAGAGGTGGTTCCTACCTTCCCGGCGGGAGATTCCGGAGCGTCCGCCATGTGATTCTGGCCTACCTGGCAGGGGATTTTGGCGTCTCTGGCTGGTGGTTCCGGCGAGTCGAAGAGGAGGTTCCGGCGTGCTCGGCAGGTGCATCCGGTGTCTCTGGCACGTCATTCTGGCACGTTCGAGAGGTGGTTCCGGCATGCCTGACAGGTGATTCCGGAGTGTCCGACAAGGGGTTCTGGCACGTCTGAGAGGTGGTTCCGGCATACCCTGCAGGTGATTCTGGCTTGTCTGCCGAGTGGTGCTGGCGTAGCCATCAGGTGATTTTGGCGTGTCCAGCAGGTGGCTCCAGCGAGTAGAGCAGGTTGTTCCAGCGTACTCAGCAGGTGGTTCAGGCGGGTCTGGCAGGTGGTTCCGGTCTCTCTAGTAGGTGGTTCCGGCGTGTCCGGCACGTGCTTCTGGCACGTCTGAGAGCTGGTTCCGGCATGCCCGGCGGGTGATTCCATAGAGTCCGCCACGTGGTTCTGGCCTAGCTGACAGGTGATTTTGGCGTCCCCGGCAGGTGGTTACAGCGAGTTGAGCAGGAGGTTCCGGCATGCTCGGCAGTTGCATCCGGTGTCTCTGGCACGTGGTTCTGGCACGTCTGACATTTGGTTGCATCATGTCTGGCAGGTGATTCCGGAGTGTCCGGCAAGAGGTTCTGGTGTAGCCGGCAGGTGATTTTGGCATGTCCGGCAGGTGTTTCTGGCGAGCTGTTCAGGTGGTTCCGGTGTTCTTGGCAGGTGATTCTGGCGTGTCCAGCAGGTGGTTCCGGTCTGTCCGGTAATGGGTTCCGTCATGTGCCGCACGTGGTTCTGGCACGTCTGAGAGGTGGTTCCCGCATGCCCGGCAGGTGCTCCAGGAGAGTCCTACAAGTGGTTCTGGCCTAGCCCGCAGGTGATTTTGGCGTGTCCGGCAGGTGGTTCCGGCATGCTCGGCAGGTGGTTCAGGCATGTCTGGTAGGTGGTTCCGGTCTGTCCGCGAGGTGGTTCCGGCGTGTCAGGCACGTGGTTCCGGCATGTGTGACAGGTGGTTCTGGCATGTCCGGCAGGTGATTCTGGATTGTCCACCAAGTGGCTCTGGTGTAACCAGCAGGTGATTCCGGAGTGTACGGCAAGTGGTTCTGGCATAGCTGGCTGGTGATTTTGGGGTGTCCAGCAGGTGGCTCCAGCGAGTCGAGCAAGTTGTGCCGGTGTGCTCAGCAGGTGGTTCAGGCAGGTCCGGCAGGTGTTTCTGGTCTGTCCAGTACGTGGTGCCGGCATGTCCGGCACGTGCTTCCAGTATGTTTGAGAGGTGGTTCCTACCTTCCCGGCGGGAGATTCCGGAGCGTCCGCCATGTGATTCTGGCCTACCTGGCAGGGGATTTTGGCGTCTCTGGCTGGTGGTTCCGGCGAGTCGAAGAGGAGGTTCCGGCGTGCTCGGCAGGTGCATCCGGTGTCTCTGGCACGTCATTCTGGCACGTTCGAGAGGTGGTTCCGGCATGCCTGACAGGTGATTCCGGAGTGTCCGACAAGGGGTTCTGGCACGTCTGAGAGGTGGTTCCGGCATACCCTGCAGGTGATTCTGGCTTGTCTGCCGAGTGGTGCTGGCGTAGCCATCAGGTGATTTTGGCGTGTCCAGCAGGTGGCTCCAGCGAGTAGAGCAGGTTGTTCCAGCGTACTCAGCAGGTGGTTCAGGCGGGTCTGGCAGGTGGTTCCGGTCTCTCTAGTAGGTGGTTCCGGCGTGTCCGGCACGTGCTTCTGGCACGTCTGAGAGCTGGTTCCGGCATGCCCGGCGGGTGATTCCATAGAGTCCGCCACGTGGTTCTGGCCTAGCTGACAGGTGATTTTGGCGTCCCCGGCAGGTGGTTACAGCGAGTTGAGCAGGAGGTTCCGGCATGCTCGGCAGTTGCATCCGGTGTCTCTGGCACGTGGTTCTGGCACGTCTGACATTTGGTTGCATCATGTCTGGCAGGTGATTCCGGAGTGTCCGGCAAGAGGTTCTGGTGTAGCCGGCAGGTGATTTTGGCATGTCCGGCAGGTGTTTCTGGCGAGCTGTTCAGGTGGTTCCGGTGTTCTTGGCAGGTGATTCTGGCGTGTCCAGCAGGTGGTTCCGGTCTGTCCGGTAATGGGTTCCGTCATGTGCCGCACGTGGTTCTGGCACGTCTGAGAGGTGGTTCCCGCATGCCCGGCAGGTGCTCCAGGAGAGTCCTACAAGTGGTTCTGGCCTAGCCCGCAGGTGATTTTGGCGTGTCCGGCAGGTGGTTCCGGCATGCTCGGCAGGTGGTTCAGGCATGTCTGGTAGGTGGTTCCGGTCTGTCCGCGAGGTGGTTCCGGCGTGTCAGGCACGTGGTTCCGGCATGTGTGACAGGTGGTTCTGGCATGTCCGGCAGGTGATTCTGGATTGTCCACCAAGTGGCTCTGGTGTAACCAGCAGGTGATTCCGGAGTGTACGGCAAGTGGTTCTGGCATAGCTGGCTGGTGATTTTGGGGTGTCCAGCAGGTGGCTCCAGCGAGTCGAGCAAGTTGTGCCGGTGTGCTCAGCAGGTGGTTCAGGCAGGTCCGGCAGGTGTTTCTGGTCTGTCCAGTACGTGGTGCCGGCATGTCCGGCACGTGCTTCCAGTATGTTTGAGAGGTGGTTCCTACCTTCCCGGCGGGAGATTCCGGAGCGTCCGCCATGTGATTCTGGCCTACCTGGCAGGGGATTTTGGCGTCTCTGGCTGGTGGTTCCGGCGAGTCGAAGAGGAGGTTCCGGCGTGCTCGGCAGGTGCATCCGGTGTCTCTGGCACGTCATTCTGGCACGTTCGAGAGGTGGTTCCGGCATGCCTGACAGGTGATTCCGGAGTGTCCGACAAGGGGTTCTGGCACGTCTGAGAGGTGGTTCCGGCATACCCTGCAGGTGATTCTGGCTTGTCTGCCGAGTGGTGCTGGCGTAGCCATCAGGTGATTTTGGCGTGTCCAGCAGGTGGCTCCAGCGAGTAGAGCAGGTTGTTCCAGCGTACTCAGCAGGTGGTTCAGGCGGGTCTGGCAGGTGGTTCCGGTCTCTCTAGTAGGTGGTTCCGGCGTGTCCGGCACGTGCTTCTGGCACGTCTGAGAGCTGGTTCCGGCATGCCCGGCGGGTGATTCCATAGAGTCCGCCACGTGGTTCTGGCCTAGCTGACAGGTGATTTTGGCGTCCCCGGCAGGTGGTTACAGCGAGTTGAGCAGGAGGTTCCGGCATGCTCGGCAGTTGCATCCGGTGTCTCTGGCACGTGGTTCTGGCACGTCTGACATTTGGTTGCATCATGTCTGGCAGGTGATTCCGGAGTGTCCGGCAAGAGGTTCTGGTGTAGCCGGCAGGTGATTTTGGCATGTCCGGCAGGTGTTTCTGGCGAGCTGTTCAGGTGGTTCCGGTGTTCTTGGCAGGTGATTCTGGCGTGTCCAGCAGGTGGTTCCGGTCTGTCCGGTAATGGGTTCCGTCATGTGCCGCACGTGGTTCTGGCACGTCTGAGAGGTGGTTCCCGCATGCCCGGCAGGTGCTCCAGGAGAGTCCTACAAGTGGTTCTGGCCTAGCCCGCAGGTGATTTTGGCGTGTCCGGCAGGTGGTTCCGGCATGCTCGGCAGGTGGTTCAGGCATGTCTGGTAGGTGGTTCCGGTCTGTCCGCGAGGTGGTTCCGGCGTGTCAGGCACGTGGTTCCGGCATGTGTGACAGGTGGTTCTGGCATGTCCGGCAGGTGATTCTGGATTGTCCACCAAGTGGCTCTGGTGTAACCAGCAGGTGATTCCGGAGTGTACGGCAAGTGGTTCTGGCATAGCTGGCTGGTGATTTTGGGGTGTCCAGCAGGTGGCTCCAGCGAGTCGAGCAAGTTGTGCCGGTGTGCTCAGCAGGTGGTTCAGGCAGGTCCGGCAGGTGTTTCTGGTCTGTCCAGTACGTGGTGCCGGCATGTCCGGCACGTGCTTCCAGTATGTTTGAGAGGTGGTTCCTACCTTCCCGGCGGGAGATTCCGGAGCGTCCGCCATGTGATTCTGGCCTACCTGGCAGGGGATTTTGGCGTCTCTGGCTGGTGGTTCCGGCGAGTCGAACAGGAGGTTCCGGCGTGCTCGGCAGGTGCATCCGGTGTCTCTGGCACGTCATTCTGGCACGTTCGAGAGGTGGTTCCGGCATGCCTGACAGGTGATTCCGGAGTGTCCGACAAGGGGTTCTGGCACGTCTGAGAGGTGGTTCCGGCATACCCTGCAGGTGATTCTGGCTTGTCTGCCGAGTGGTGCTGGCGTAGCCATCAGGTGATTTTGGCGTGTCCAGCAGGTGGCTCCAGCGAGTAGAGCAGGTTGTTCCAGCGTACTCAGCAGGTGGTTCAGGCGGGTCTGGCAGGTGGTTCCGGTCTCTCTAGTAGGTGGTTCCGGCGTGTCCGGCACGTGCTTCTGGCACGTCTGAGAGCTGGTTCCGGCATGCCCGGCGGGTGATTCCATAGAGTCCGCCACGTGGTTCTGGCCTAGCTGACAGGTGATTTTGGCGTCCCCGGCAGGTGGTTACAGCGAGTTGAGCAGGAGGTTCCGGCATGCTCGGCAGTTGCATCCGGTGTCTCTGGCACGTGGTTCTGGCACGTCTGACATTTGGTTGCATCATGTCTGGCAGGTGATTCCGGAGTGTCCGGCAAGAGGTTCTGGTGTAGCCGGCAGGTGATTTTGGCATGTCCGGCAGGTGTTTCTGGCGAGCTGTTCAGGTGGTTCCGGTGTTCTTGGCAGGTGATTCTGGCGTGTCCAGCAGGTGGTTCCGGTCTGTCCGGTAATGGGTTCCGTCATGTGCCGCACGTGGTTCTGGCACGTCTGAGAGGTGGTTCCCGCATGCCCGGCAGGTGCTCCAGGAGAGTCCTACAAGTGGTTCTGGCCTAGCCCGCAGGTGATTTTGGCGTGTCCGGCAGGTGGTTCCGGCATGCTCGGCAGGTGGTTCAGGCATGTCTGGTAGGTGGTTCCGGTCTGTCCGCGAGGTGGTTCCGGCGTGTCAGGCACGTGGTTCCGGCATGTGTGACAGGTGGTTCTGGCATGTCCGGCAGGTGATTCTGGATTGTCCACCAAGTGGCTCTGGTGTAACCAGCAGGTGATTCCGGAGTGTACGGCAAGTGGTTCTGGCATAGCTGGCTGGTGATTTTGGGGTGTCCAGCAGGTGGCTCCAGCGAGTCGAGCAAGTTGTGCCGGTGTGCTCAGCAGGTGGTTCAGGCAGGTCCGGCAGGTGTTTCTGGTCTGTCCAGTACGTGGTGCCGGCATGTCCGGCACGTGCTTCCAGTATGTTTGAGAGGTGGTTCCTACCTTCCCGGCGGGAGATTCCGGAGCGTCCGCCATGTGATTCTGGCCTACCTGGCAGGGGATTTTGGCGTCTCTGGCTGGTGGTTCCGGCGAGTCGAAGAGGAGGTTCCGGCGTGCTCGGCAGGTGCATCCGGTGTCTCTGGCACGTCATTCTGGCACGTTCGAGAGGTGGTTCCGGCATGCCTGACAGGTGATTCCGGAGTGTCCGACAAGGGGTTCTGGCACGTCTGAGAGGTGGTTCCGGCATACCCTGCAGGTGATTCTGGCTTGTCTGCCGAGTGGTGCTGGCGTAGCCATCAGGTGATTTTGGCGTGTCCAGCAGGTGGCTCCAGCGAGTAGAGCAGGTTGTTCCAGCGTACTCAGCAGGTGGTTCAGGCGGGTCTGGCAGGTGGTTCCGGTCTCTCTAGTAGGTGGTTCCGGCGTGTCCGGCACGTGCTTCTGGCACGTCTGAGAGCTGGTTCCGGCATGCCCGGCGGGTGATTCCATAGAGTCCGCCACGTGGTTCTGGCCTAGCTGACAGGTGATTTTGGCGTCCCCGGCAGGTGGTTACAGCGAGTTGAGCAGGAGGTTCCGGCATGCTCGGCAGTTGCATCCGGTGTCTCTGGCACGTGGTTCTGGCACGTCTGACATTTGGTTGCATCATGTCTGGCAGGTGATTCCGGAGTGTCCGGCAAGAGGTTCTGGTGTAGCCGGCAGGTGATTTTGGCATGTCCGGCAGGTGTTTCTGGCGAGCTGTTCAGGTGGTTCCGGTGTTCTTGGCAGGTGATTCTGGCGTGTCCAGCAGGTGGTTCCGGTCTGTCCGGTAATGGGTTCCGTCATGTGCCGCACGTGGTTCTGGCACGTCTGAGAGGTGGTTCCCGCATGCCCGGCAGGTGCTCCAGGAGAGTCCTACAAGTGGTTCTGGCCTAGCCCGCAGGTGATTTTGGCGTGTCCGGCAGGTGGTTCCGGCATGCTCGGCAGGTGGTTCAGGCATGTCTGGTAGGTGGTTCCGGTCTGTCCGCGAGGTGGTTCCGGCGTGTCAGGCACGTGGTTCCGGCATGTGTGACAGGTGGTTCTGGCATGTCCGGCAGGTGATTCTGGATTGTCCACCAAGTGGCTCTGGTGTAACCAGCAGGTGATTCCGGAGTGTACGGCAAGTGGTTCTGGCATAGCTGGCTGGTGATTTTGGGGTGTCCAGCAGGTGGCTCCAGCGAGTCGAGCAAGTTGTGCCGGTGTGCTCAGCAGGTGGTTCAGGCAGGTCCGGCAGGTGTTTCTGGTCTGTCCAGTACGTGGTGCCGGCATGTCCGGCACGTGCTTCCAGTATGTTTGAGAGGTGGTTCCTACCTTCCCGGCGGGAGATTCCGGAGCGTCCGCCATGTGATTCTGGCCTACCTGGCAGGGGATTTTGGCGTCTCTGGCTGGTGGTTCCGGCGAGTCGAAGAGGAGGTTCCGGCGTGCTCGGCAGGTGCATCCGGTGTCTCTGGCACGTCATTCTGGCACGTTCGAGAGGTGGTTCCGGCATGCCTGACAGGTGATTCCGGAGTGTCCGACAAGGGGTTCTGGCACGTCTGAGAGGTGGTTCCGGCATACCCTGCAGGTGATTCTGGCTTGTCTGCCGAGTGGTGCTGGCGTAGCCATCAGGTGATTTTGGCGTGTCCAGCAGGTGGCTCCAGCGAGTAGAGCAGGTTGTTCCAGCGTACTCAGCAGGTGGTTCAGGCGGGTCTGGCAGGTGGTTCCGGTCTCTCTAGTAGGTGGTTCCGGCGTGTCCGGCACGTGCTTCTGGCACGTCTGAGAGCTGGTTCCGGCATGCCCGGCGGGTGATTCCATAGAGTCCGCCACGTGGTTCTGGCCTAGCTGACAGGTGATTTTGGCGTCCCCGGCAGGTGGTTACAGCGAGTTGAGCAGGAGGTTCCGGCATGCTCGGCAGTTGCATCCGGTGTCTCTGGCACGTGGTTCTGGCACGTCTGACATTTGGTTGCATCATGTCTGGCAGGTGATTCCGGAGTGTCCGGCAAGAGGTTCTGGTGTAGCCGGCAGGTGATTTTGGCATGTCCGGCAGGTGTTTCTGGCGAGCTGTTCAGGTGGTTCCGGTGTTCTTGGCAGGTGATTCTGGCGTGTCCAGCAGGTGGTTCCGGTCTGTCCGGTAATGGGTTCCGTCATGTGCCGCACGTGGTTCTGGCACGTCTGAGAGGTGGTTCCCGCATGCCCGGCAGGTGCTCCAGGAGAGTCCTACAAGTGGTTCTGGCCTAGCCCGCAGGTGATTTTGGCGTGTCCGGCAGGTGGTTCCGGCATGCTCGGCAGGTGGTTCAGGCATGTCTGGTAGGTGGTTCCGGTCTGTCCGCGAGGTGGTTCCGGCGTGTCAGGCACGTGGTTCCGGCATGTGTGACAGGTGGTTCTGGCATGTCCGGCAGGTGATTCTGGATTGTCCACCAAGTGGCTCTGGTGTAACCAGCAGGTGATTCCGGAGTGTACGGCAAGTGGTTCTGGCATAGCTGGCTGGTGATTTTGGGGTGTCCAGCAGGTGGCTCCAGCGAGTCGAGCAAGTTGTGCCGGTGTGCTCAGCAGGTGGTTCAGGCAGGTCCGGCAGGTGTTTCTGGTCTGTCCAGTACGTGGTGCCGGCATGTCCGGCACGTGCTTCCAGTATGTTTGAGAGGTGGTTCCTACCTTCCCGGCGGGAGATTCCGGAGCGTCCGCCATGTGATTCTGGCCTACCTGGCAGGGGATTTTGGCGTCTCTGGCTGGTGGTTCCGGCGAGTCGAAGAGGAGGTTCCGGCGTGCTCGGCAGGTGCATCCGGTGTCTCTGGCACGTCATTCTGGCACGTTCGAGAGGTGGTTCCGGCATGCCTGACAGGTGATTCCGGAGTGTCCGACAAGGGGTTCTGGCACGTCTGAGAGGTGGTTCCGGCATACCCTGCAGGTGATTCTGGCTTGTCTGCCGAGTGGTGCTGGCGTAGCCATCAGGTGATTTTGGCGTGTCCAGCAGGTGGCTCCAGCGAGTAGAGCAGGTTGTTCCAGCGTACTCAGCAGGTGGTTCAGGCGGGTCTGGCAGGTGGTTCCGGTCTCTCTAGTAGGTGGTTCCGGCGTGTCCGGCACGTGCTTCTGGCACGTCTGAGAGCTGGTTCCGGCATGCCCGGCGGGTGATTCCATAGAGTCCGCCACGTGGTTCTGGCCTAGCTGACAGGTGATTTTGGCGTCCCCGGCAGGTGGTTACAGCGAGTTGAGCAGGAGGTTCCGGCATGCTCGGCAGTTGCATCCGGTGTCTCTGGCACGTGGTTCTGGCACGTCTGACATTTGGTTGCATCATGTCTGGCAGGTGATTCCGGAGTGTCCGGCAAGAGGTTCTGGTGTAGCCGGCAGGTGATTTTGGCATGTCCGGCAGGTGTTTCTGGCGAGCTGTTCAGGTGGTTCCGGTGTTCTTGGCAGGTGATTCTGGCGTGTCCAGCAGGTGGTTCCGGTCTGTCCGGTAATGGGTTCCGTCATGTGCCGCACGTGGTTCTGGCACGTCTGAGAGGTGGTTCCCGCATGCCCGGCAGGTGCTCCAGGAGAGTCCTACAAGTGGTTCTGGCCTAGCCCGCAGGTGATTTTGGCGTGTCCGGCAGGTGGTTCCGGCATGCTCGGCAGGTGGTTCAGGCATGTCTGGTAGGTGGTTCCGGTCTGTCCGCGAGGTGGTTCCGGCGTGTCAGGCACGTGGTTCCGGCATGTGTGACAGGTGGTTCTGGCATGTCCGGCAGGTGATTCTGGATTGTCCACCAAGTGGCTCTGGTGTAACCAGCAGGTGATTCCGGAGTGTACGGCAAGTGGTTCTGGCATAGCTGGCTGGTGATTTTGGGGTGTCCAGCAGGTGGCTCCAGCGAGTCGAGCAAGTTGTGCCGGTGTGCTCAGCAGGTGGTTCAGGCAGGTCCGGCAGGTGTTTCTGGTCTGTCCAGTACGTGGTGCCGGCATGTCCGGCACGTGCTTCCAGTATGTTTGAGAGGTGGTTCCTACCTTCCCGGCGGGAGATTCCGGAGCGTCCGCCATGTGATTCTGGCCTACCTGGCAGGGGATTTTGGCGTCTCTGGCTGGTGGTTCCGGCGAGTCGAAGAGGAGGTTCCGGCGTGCTCGGCAGGTGCATCCGGTGTCTCTGGCACGTCATTCTGGCACGTTCGAGAGGTGGTTCCGGCATGCCTGACAGGTGATTCCGGAGTGTCCGACAAGGGGTTCTGGCACGTCTGAGAGGTGGTTCCGGCATACCCTGCAGGTGATTCTGGCTTGTCTGCCGAGTGGTGCTGGCGTAGCCATCAGGTGATTTTGGCGTGTCCAGCAGGTGGCTCCAGCGAGTAGAGCAGGTTGTTCCAGCGTACTCAGCAGGTGGTTCAGGCGGGTCTGGCAGGTGGTTCCGGTCTCTCTAGTAGGTGGTTCCGGCGTGTCCGGCACGTGCTTCTGGCACGTCTGAGAGCTGGTTCCGGCATGCCCGGCGGGTGATTCCATAGAGTCCGCCACGTGGTTCTGGCCTAGCTGACAGGTGATTTTGGCGTCCCCGGCAGGTGGTTACAGCGAGTTGAGCAGGAGGTTCCGGCATGCTCGGCAGTTGCATCCGGTGTCTCTGGCACGTGGTTCTGGCACGTCTGACATTTGGTTGCATCATGTCTGGCAGGTGATTCCGGAGTGTCCGGCAAGAGGTTCTGGTGTAGCCGGCAGGTGATTTTGGCATGTCCGGCAGGTGTTTCTGGCGAGCTGTTCAGGTGGTTCCGGTGTTCTTGGCAGGTGATTCTGGCGTGTCCAGCAGGTGGTTCCGGTCTGTCCGGTAATGGGTTCCGTCATGTGCCGCACGTGGTTCTGGCACGTCTGAGAGGTGGTTCCCGCATGCCCGGCAGGTGCTCCAGGAGAGTCCTACAAGTGGTTCTGGCCTAGCCCGCAGGTGATTTTGGCGTGTCCGGCAGGTGGTTCCGGCATGCTCGGCAGGTGGTTCAGGCATGTCTGGTAGGTGGTTCCGGTCTGTCCGCGAGGTGGTTCCGGCGTGTCAGGCACGTGGTTCCGGCATGTGTGACAGGTGGTTCTGGCATGTCCGGCAGGTGATTCTGGATTGTCCACCAAGTGGCTCTGGTGTAACCAGCAGGTGATTCCGGAGTGTACGGCAAGTGGTTCTGGCATAGCTGGCTGGTGA